>NC_054084.1:23994245-24294245 GCF_017562075.2 Anopheles merus
TTTGTTGTTCTCGGTTGCAAAGGAAGCGTAAGGAATGATTGGATTCAGGTTCAAAAATTATTAGCCAGTAAAAAGTGGACGTTAAATTACTTGACCCAAGTTCATTAAATGATGAAGAAAGCGACACTAGAGATGAGTGAAACGATCTTTTAGGCCAACGAAGGACTTCTTCAGTCATCACAGGACATTCTTTAAAACATTTCTTCATTGATTAAAAACGGCAAAAGAGTTGAATGCTACGTCTAATGTATCCTTCTAACGAGTTAAATGTCCTATCATGCCCTCCCTTATTCTCTTCCCTTGTACAACCCTAGTACACCGGGATACATGTACGCCCTAAATTAATTTAATAGCAGACTAGGGGTGAAATAAATGCCCGCAGACACACGTACAACTTCCTGTGATCATTTGTGCCCCGTAAGAGTGCGAGGGAATGGTATTGTAAGCGTACGCTTCCTCTCTGGAAACAAAACGAACAAAAAGTGTATCGAAAAAATTCAATAACCTAGACAAACACAAACCGCTACAAACCGGCGGCAGTCGCACTGGCAATGGCCCGCTCGGCTTGTGGCAGGTGTCGTTTGCAAACCTTTTCAATAGGAGATAAAGCTTCCCGACCTGTACCATGGGCGCGGTTTGGTACATATATTTATGAGTACACACCATTTGCACCATTAAGAAGTCACCGCGTGGCATATGCCGCCACGCTGTTGTCCTTGTTTGTGAAACAAAAACCACCCGAAAAGAAGACGCGAATAACATACGAGCGAGTTAATGAAAAGCCGAATCACTAAAAACAATTCGACTGGTTTTGATCAAAGCGAAACATGTATCTGCTTCGGGGCAAACATTGGCAAACATTAGGGGCTGTGCTGGAGAAAGAATAGAGACTCCTCAGAGGGAAGTGGTTCGGGGCTGGTTGATTATAATAATGAAAAACCTACTCTTGGGAGATATTCATTTGGAATGAATTATTTCGTGCTAGTGCATTAAAAAAGATTCATTTTTCGTGTGCAAAGCAAGATTATGGTGAAAGCACGTGTTGAAAATACATTCACACATCTTTGAGAAGCAAAGTCAGCTAAAAATGCGCATATTTGGCTATGTTAAAGCCAAATCTCTAAAGAAATGAGCTATTCTGTTAAGAGTTTATGTGTCTTTCAATAGAAAACAACATTTCACATACAGCTTGACTCCAACCACTAGAACTATTTCATCACAAGACATCCCATTTCAAAAGCACCTCAACACCGACCCCTTATGATCACCACCAGAGCAACGCTACAACATATTTCACCAAATCAGAATTCTAAGAAGATCACAGACCCGAATGCCACGGTGGCATGATATATGCAGCGAACACCGTGCACACACACACACACACACACAACAAAGGTGTATGCAAATAAGATATTAATGAGCCACTTCAGTTGTGAGAGCATAATTCCTCAACACAGCGGGGAAAATTGATCTCGCTTATGATATACAAAAATGAGGTACCGGCCAAGGCAAGCCTGGATGTTTCGTTGTTTTCCGGGGCCGTTGTTTTCTGCCCTTGTCCTCATTGCTCGTTCGCTTGATGAAGCGGAGGCATTCTTGTCCGTTTCTCAGATTTATATTTATTCACCTTTTTATTTAGTTTCGTTTGTCGATCTTCCACTTTGGACGGATGGAACAGTTGTTGATTATCGCAGCGAGGCTCCCAATTTCCCGCAGTCGCCACATCAATCGTGTGTCGGAAGATCGATCCAAAGCAGCCACAACAGCAACAACAACAACAGCAACCCCTTTAGGATAGTGGCCATAGAGTGGTCTGATCACATTTTAATGAATGATAAACGTGGCGCTCGATATAATATCGTGTGCCCCGTAACAGTCGTGATAGCGCGAGTTTTGAGAGCAGCAAGTTATCTTCGTCCGTCCGTCCGTCTGTTCGTCCGCCTTCCCAATGGCGGTCCCAACGCCGAAAGGAGTTACGGGGCCAAACCAGCGAGTGGTGGTTTATCAATTTCGAACAGGAAATAATATCCCGTGATTTATGAGCGGGTTGAAGGTTTGTCACCAGTAAACCACTCCACTTCATTCAGTTTTTTGCTTGTTGTCTCAAAAATCCGTCCACCCGAAAATGTCGTCTGCGAACGACCGCGTATCGTCTTTCCACTTTCGGGAACCAGTTCCATCTCGTGAAAGATTTGAATATGTGTCCAAAGGGCAAAAGCAAAGGGAAGGGGGGGGGGCTCATATAGGCAAACATATGCGATAATTTTTCTGAAAAGTGTTTGCCTCATCTTTGATTCTGTTCCAGCGGGCGATCCATTCACCGAGGCCTTGCTAGCGGCATTCGCTCCCGGTATCAGGATTTACTGGCATGGAGATGGATTTTTGATTAAGGCCTGACCCGTTAATATTTAATTAAGGTGACCAGCGGCGCGCGATAGACGCCAGCACGGCGGCGGGGCAGCGGCAGCAGAACGGCAAAAGGTCTCAGTCTTTATTTTGTCATTTGGTTTTCTAGGGTTTTTGGCTGAGGATAGAGCCGGCGGTTTCTCTTGTCAAATTTTCGTTCATCGTGCCTGCCCGCTCGTCTTTTTCGATTATCTTTATGCTGAACAGGGTTGGTTGACTTAATAGAAAGCATTCATTCATTCCGGGCTCATTTTTGGGGGGGCCTCGTTCGACCGGATCAATTTCCCACGTCGCGCGTTCGTCTTCTATCTAATAATTGCCTTTTTGCGTCTGGTTTGCTTGATGAAAGAGGTGGCCACCGTTGGTTCGGAGGTTCTGGAATGGAAATTAATTTCTGCTTCTTGATATATGTATGCACGAGCAGGTTCGCCTCCCAATCTATCGCCGCGAGATGACAATAACAGGGGAGCAACAAAAAAATGAGCGTGATTTATAGACTGTTTGGTGCTATATGGAAGCTCATTTGGTGTGTGTGTTTTTTCCTGCCCAATCTTGACCTGTTATTTAAAAACAAATTCACTGTCTAGTAGATAGGCGTAACAAACAATGCAACGATATTCCCTTCCAAAAAAAACCCCTTACCAAAGACATCTGAGACCTTGAACCTGCTGGACAGAACAATCCACAACATAGCTCACTTTATGAATAAAGGAAAAACCCCAGCTCAAAACGAAAGTGTTTTCCCATCTCGAAATTACCTGTACATGCATATGCGCTGGTTCGCGGGATTGTATCGCTGGCTGCTGGTTGCTTCAAGCGGCAGACAGTAAATTGAGCACGATTAATTGACAGATTGTCAAGGGCTAACTGTATCATTAGGATTTGCATCTTGCTTGTCATTTGTCAAAATGTAAATTTCCTCTCTCTGTCTCTCTCTCGTCTTCGTCCAGTTGTTCAAGCATCCAGTTCCCTTTTGCCGGAGGACATACCAAGCCCCGTCCCTGGGCGTAGTGCAGAGGGCACTTCGGGCTCGTCGTTGTCAATGTCGTCGATGTCGCCGCAACCGTTGAAGTCTTGCAAGAGACAAAGAGAGAGAGAGACAGTGTGTGCGAGAAATCCGTGTTCCGTGCCGTGACGTTGTTCCTATGGCCACATCCATCCATGTCCCTATCAAGCCCTACCTAGCGAAACCTCACGTCGCTCACAACGGCAGCAACAACGACGCTCTTGATGACGGGCCTTTTATAGAGTTGCCCGGCATCCTCCCTGTCTTAACTTTTCTCCGACTCGGATGTAAACTACCAGCAGCAGCAGTAGTGTTGGACGTGGACGACCAATTTTCTCCTGGCCAATCCACAGACAGACAGCACGGCGGCGGCTTGCAGTGTTTTTGTTGCCCTCCCCAGTCTTCAGTCCGCGTGACTTCTCGGCACTCTAAATGTAATTTGTTTAGCGTGTCAAAGATAGCACACGGACTCGGTTTCGCGTCCCGCTCCGAAGCGCATGGCGAAAAAGGACCTCAACTAGAATGACAATGCCCTGCACAGACGTACTTCTGCTTGCGCAGTAAGGGAAGAAGGAAGGTGTCCGTTTTCTTTCCCTCCACTGGCTGACAGGCTTAGAATACGCTTTTTTCCCAACACTACTGCACGGGTGGATTGAGCTTGCCCGGAACACTGCTAACACAACGCCGCGGAGCACTGACTCTGTAAATGCTCACTGACACCGGGAGATGTTTTGCTGTAAGCCCCGTTTAGAAGCCACGCTCTATGCGCTACCGAACCGTCACCGTACCCGGGTGAGGTGGTATTGTTTCGGAATGCAAAACATTGTTCCAAAATCAACACATCTATCATGCTCGCCGTGTACACTTTGAGACACGTTTGCGATCTGCTTTGTTGCATAAATTTGCTCTCACTCATTCACTCACTCACTTACGGCCGACCAATTTGACGGCAATCGGGGAGTGCGGTGGCCAGTTGACAGCCTCCGTTTTATGTTTTTTTTCTTCTCCCCTCCCGCTTTTATCGTTTAACAGCACCACAATAGGACTTCATAATGCTAATTTCTGACGTATTATGATGCACATCAAGGTTGATGCGAATTCTACCCGGTTGTGCTGCTTCGTGTTTTGCTGTTCGAGTTGACAGATGATTAAATGCCTTCCCTTATTGTTAACAAGCTTGTAATGTGTCAGCTGACTGCATAACGTTGCGCCTTAATTAGGCAAGTAAAGCGTTAAGAATGCTGCCCCGAATTTAAGAGGCGTAAAGAGTTAATCCTTTTTGAAGCGGAAAAAGGCGTTCAATGGAAGGAGCAGCTGAGCCATTCATTATTCATTCGTTGGGAGGGTCTTCTCAAGATTTTCTTATCATCTCTATAGCTTTGTAAATGTTTACTTGAAATATATCCATCACCTATGAATGTCACGTACAATCATGTAAAATTACAAAGGATCAAACATTAATTCACCCAGAATGTTTGTTGTGTGAAGTTATTGCATTTCATCCATCCTTTTCCTCCGATCGTCCCTCTATTCCCCTCACTCACTGGAAATTTATCAGCATTCGCCTATCAGTTGTTGAAATACTTTTTCCTGGCTTGATCCAATTACACCTTCGGCCGATCGTTATCCGATCGGCCCCGACATTGCCAATCAAGATCAAATCATATCACTTTCACATGGTGCAACCGAGACAAACATCGCCACTTTAGCGCAGCAAGCAGCACGGGCGCATGTGCTAAATACAGTTACGCGTTACAGTGGTCGTTATCGCTAGATTCCAATCGATGATGATATCTCGTTCGCTCGATAAACTAGTGCAATAAAGACATGATTCCGTCCTCAACTCATTAACTTATCACCGGCTACCGATCGCATTCGGCTGAGCGTACCCGATCGGTTTCTCCGTTTTGCGAACGCTTCCAATCGATCGTGTCTGCTCCACCGTTGCAATAGCACGGTTCTCGATAGAGGGAAATGAATTGGCGCTTCTCATTTAAATCGTATTTAGAAAACAGCTCAAAGTTCTTCACATGTTTCCTGCAGTTACATGGAATGATCTGTGTGCGATCAAGAAATAACGATAACGATCTTCACACCTAACCTTATGTTGTATTTGCGTTCAACTGCAACAAAGTATGATTGAAACACAATTGTGATACCTGCTTAGTATTCAATATGCATAATTTTATTCAGAATTATGAACACCTTCATTATTATTTGTTTATGCAAGAGTAAAACACCTTAATTATAATTTTGTTTGAATTATGTCGACGTTTTTGTTTGCCTTTTATACATTAATAGTATTTTGGAATTATACATTAATGTTCCACTGAGTGCTATTAAATAAAACCTACAATAAAAGTAAAGTTAGGCGACTTAAAAGTAAAAAAACATCCATATTTTATATGAAAATTAAATCATTTTCGAATTATAAACATTTCTAGATGAAAGTTAAAAAAATATTAAGTTAATTAAAAACACAAATTTAATTCTATCTAAAGAGTACTATCGCAATTATACAATAAATATAATCTTAATAGAAAAACATAAGAGAAAGAAACGCAAACAAATGTAAAAAGCTATTAAATAATTTATTCTACCCTTGCCGTTACTACGGAAAACCTATTTTTTCTGATTTTTGTCATAGTTTTTATAGACAATAATGTAATACTTATATTGATTTATTTTGAACGGATTGAATCCATTCCTAAAACGTGGTTGTTTTTACAAAAAGAAGCTAAATTCTCTTTTTTACAATACCTTTGATTAATATTCAGTAAATAAAATTAATTTAACATCACAACACATTCTTCCGTATTCCTTGGTTCATATAACACCAATAAATTCATTTAGATTTCCTATTTGAACCTCATGTTTATCACTCCCATGGCCGTTAAGTTAACTGTGGAGTTAACCTACACCACACCTACGATTTCCTGGTGGGGCTTGTCCCGACTTTGCTCGTACACGTACACGTACAACCGCAGCCAATTGCCTCACAAGCCATCTATGTCCGTCTAATGTCGGTAGCATAAATTTCTTTTCCCACTACACCACTGCACATACCAACTGTTCCGGAGCCAGAGCTAGAGCCAGAGAATCGTCTTTCTGTATCATCATAAAAGAATGTCAAATTCATATGGACAACGTTTCAGTCAAGGATGATTCTGTCCGTCTCTGCTCGTACCACACAACACACACGACCATGGAGAGAGGATGTCGTCCTACACGGTGCGGAAAATAAAATAAATAAAGGAAATAAAATAAAACAAGTACGAATGTAATGTTTTTGTTATGTTCCCGTTTAGCAGCAGTTGCCTGTCGTCCTGTGGGTCGTTATCGTCGACGTACTCCCGGTCGGTTGTCTCATTCGCTTCCACTTTCTCTCTCGCCACTATCCCTTTTCCACGATCAAAACAATCCCACTTCTTCGTCACAGCCATGCCATGCTTTGTTCGTTTGAGGTTTTTTTGTGTTTTTTTTGTTTCACTATCCCACGTCCCGGCACGCTGGTGGGCAATATTTAAAATAAATCTTAATGATACAACAGTGTTTATATTTGTCACACTGCGCTAGCCCACATGTCCTGGTTGCCTGGTGGTCCCGGGGAAAGGACTTCATTGGGCGGCGGTGAGAGGGACCCCGTTGAGAGGGAACGTTCGGCTTCAAATCCCGTGCGCCACGGGTCCCGGACTGGGCCTGACCCAGGGAAAGGAAGACTACGACCCGCACGACGACTCCGGGACGAAATTCCTTCGAGCGTCAAGCTGTCTTGTCAGTGTTTGTTAGTTTGCCGCAGTTGAGATGAGAATCTATTATGCAGAAAACAGGACAACGGCGATCTCCGTCTCTGACAGCACTGGAAGCAATGATTCCTCCGCGCGCTTTGTTCCACCACCACCATCACCACAAACGGGGGTTTGGTTCCGCTTTCTATTCCCACTCCCCAGAAGCACTAGCTTAACCTCCACCCTCCTCCTCACCGTACATTAGATTTTTTGAGATACGAAAGCGACACAAGGCACATCCACAGTCACTCCAGAAATGTTTTCATTTCAACCATTCTCTGAATCAACGACTTCACTGACATATGCAAGCTTTTTACGAGTTTTTGCAACCGCTCTCGAGCTCAACACACCGCTCAGAGGAATAGTGGGGCTTTTTTTCTGTGTTTGTTTCACCACCACTACCGCCCCACCCACCACCACCCCACACACACACACACACACACATACACATAACAAACCCACACTGCGCACAAATGTATACTCTGCCGACTGTGCTTTGGTACAACTCATCAAAAACCGTGTTGTGTATGCACTGTTCTGTGAACCAGCAGTAGCAGCAGCAGAAACAGCAGCCTCACGTCTTTATAGGCACGAATAGCACGAAAGGACATGACAGGACCGCTTTAAACCCATTCAACACATGTGTGCCTCCGCCGCCGTCCCCATCAGCCCAAGACAACTTTTAGCCGCTGGGAAGCGGAGCGTTTTTCCATTGTGTGCTGGCGCCTAGAATGTGCTAAATTAAGAAGTGAAGCATGTAGCAGCAACATTGTGAACTGGTTGAACCGCTGACAGTAAATTGCTTTCATGTTACATTCATTAGAATGCCGAGGACGACCTAATGTGAATACTTTGGGACAGTTTTGCTCTACGAAAAGAAGATAATTTTCTATACAAAACTTTCATTGGTAGATCTTTGAAAGTGTTGAAGATCATTAAGAGATCGCTTATTAAACGAGTGTTTTTAATGTAAAAATTGCATCAACAGTGGATTGAACTGATTTCCATCAAAGAGGATCGGTTAATATATGATCAGACTCCTTTTGATCATTAAAACTATTTAATGTATCTCTAGATCAGACGAAAAAGTAACCAATGTGCTGTCTGTCTGCCTGTTTGTGCTGATCCATTGCATTGCAATTCGATTCCGTGACATTCCTTGCCGTAATCCCACAAAAACTAGCACCCAAACTGCCCAAAGCTCCCCAAAACATCAACGGGATCATACAAAATGGGGAATAATATTTATGTTTGGCGTTTTCTTTTTTCCCATGTTTTCATTTCGTCATCGTTTTGCCGAAACTGTCTGTTATGTCTATAAACAGCAGTAACGAGTGAAAAGCGCCCCTGCATTCATATCATCCTAAGTTGAATCCGAACACTCACATATTCGAATCGACGAGTCGAACCAGTTTGTTTGCTTTTTAGCCGTTGAACCTATTTCCACATTCACTCTTTCCTGAGCACCGCTGTACGATGGTATTGTTCTCTGAGAAAACTCTGTTTTTTTTTGTGCTACTTTTCTACGATAACGTTTCGGCAGCACAAACATTGGCCAAAAAGGAAGGGAATTTTGATTTCATTTTACCATAATCGTGTTTATCTTCGAAACATCACTGCGGAGGAAAACAAGATTCTGCCAGACTGACCAGCCGATCGATCCCATCTATCTTCCGGCGTGTAGAGTAAGGCGGAAAATGTCATACATGTGGACATTTTTATCGATTGCAGGATTTATCGTTTTGATTCATAGCGAAAAAATCAGCTGAATGTACACAACTGAATCATGCGATGGATGGATCAAACATTTTTGCTATAAAACAAGCAAAAGTGCAAACGGTCGCAGCTATTCGGCTGGACCTATTTATTTGCAATGAATTATTCATTCAACTCTTACCCATGGTGGCTGTAAGATTGTTTGTTTGTATCATAAAATATGTTACTGATAATTATTATAATTGCGACGCAACGGTACACAGTGATGCTACAAGCGCCATTAAGCAATTGGAAGGAAAGAACCTAAGCCATTGTTGAAAAGGAGTAGCAAAACAAAATTTTAATTCAAATTAAAATAAAACAAATTAAATTTCAACACAAAATTCATCAAACAATTTTCCGAACTTAACACTTTAAAATAACAAAAAATATAATTAAGGTAGTATTCAACTATATTTTACCTTTTCAACCTTTTAAACCTTTTCAACCAAAAACCTATCCTGCAATATTTCTATCGTACAAATACCACATTCATATCAGCAACAATAGAATCAGAAGGCACAAAGCAAAGGAAACGAAATAAATCTTTGTCAGACAAACCTCAAACAGATATAGAAATAATTAGTTTCCTTTTTTTCGCGCTTTCGCTATATAAATTTAGCAAAAGGGCAGTATCGGCGTTGGCCTATCGCTACCTCCAAACCACAAAAGAAAGGTAAACGACCTATCCAAAAAAAAAACAGAAGAAACACACCCAAAGACACAAAGAATGATTTCCAAACGATCACACATACGCTATCGAGTTTTGGTATCCTATCGTGTCTGCATAAATAAATCAAAAATTAATTAAAAATATGTATCGTTACGAGGGCTATGGTCGTGGTCCGGGATCCGGCCAAGAAGGCCGCACACACATAGACACACATTAGGGCAGTCCGGTTGCGCAGATGTATTTGTTTGATATTTTTCACTGGAAATCGGAATATCTTTCATCTTTGCAGCTCAGGAGTTGGGGTGAACTTTTGGGAGCGAGCGGATATTGATATTTTTATGATTTCTATAGACGTTTTGTGCTTCGCTTCGTTTGCTTACCTGCAATGAAACATTATTTTCGCACCGTACAAAACGAATCCCGTTCCTCCCGTTCCTTACAATCTTTTCTGCCCAAAAACGAAAAAAGGAGTACAACAATACGCTCCATCTTTGCGCAAAGCATCCTTTTTCCCATAAATTGATTAATTTAAAACAACACAGAAAAGAGGAGGGGAAATAACCCAACACGTCCACTCCGTGCTGATACTCCGTGGGACACTCAGTCGTAATCAGTCGAAACCCAATTATTGCTTAAGCTATTATGTGATTTCGCATAAATCTCCCAATGCATCAAACCGCTGCACCACAACATGACACAGGAGATTATGCACACACAACAACAACCACAACAACAACAAAAACGAGGACGAAGGCATCCTCTCGAAAATAAAGTAGCCTTTCGTTCGTCTCTCCAACACACACATGCCACACGCTCTTCACACGGCTGTATCGCTAAATTTATTGTTTCAAAGCAGCAATCGCGTCTGCCTGCACCTTCACGTCACACTGCACGTTCGCTGATCCTTCCAGGGTTTGCGTTCTTCTTCGCTATCATTTATCGGGCTTCCGTTTCACCTTCGGCGTGGAATTTGTGTCCTCAGGCCCGGCCAACGCTTGGGGAAAAGGGAGGTGGGAATGAAAAATACGTAGGAAGCGGCAATGAAAACACTGACGAACGTGCTTTTATTTTCCTTACCCAAACCCCCTATCAAACACATACACACGTATGCACATGATTTTGTTGAAGCGAAAACAACGGGCGAAAAAATAAACACAAAAGAAAAATTTACGGCGGAATCTTCAGACGCTGATAATGTCCAAAGATGGCATGTCACGCGAGGGGCGGAGGGGTCTCCATGTGAAGTCCCCTCCTCATTCGTGTCTTGTCCACGGTTGGCTAGCATGAATACATCCCGAAAAAAAGAGACCACATACACACACACACACACACACACACACACACACACACACACACACACACACACACACAACACGTAGTACCAGGGCTGCCCCATGTATATCCCGTGCGCTGGCTGGGCATGCAGTATCAACTAACGACGGTATCAGTGTTTGGTTCATCAGCAGCTTCTCCAACACTGAGAGCACCAACACCGCCACCATCATCACGCGGGCTGGCTGGCTCAGGAAAGTTCATCTTATGGCTGCCTGCGCCTGCTGCTGCTGCTGCTGCTGCTGCTGATGCTGCTGCCTGGCTTAGAGATCGACGCGAACGAACCGGGGAACGACATGGACTGCATTAATTTATGGAAAAGACAAAGACATGGAATTGATTTTAGTTTGATGATAGTCGATAGTGATGGGTCTGGGATTTTTCTTTATTCGAGGCGGGCGATAATCAATTTCTCGTGACTCGGCCACTATTTGTCGCATGCCCGGGGTCCGAAGGACGTGAATGAAGGGGTGGGAGGAAGGTGGGTGGGGGAGGGGGGGGGGTGGTAAGTGCATTGGAAGGCGGCGGGAGGAGCGGAATTTGCAGTATCGAAATGGAAGACACAAAGCCTTGCGCCCAGGCATCGTCCTTATTGTTTGCGTTTCGCTTCATTTTGCAGGACATTATTTGCAAATAAGCTTTAGCACCAACGGATTTGAAAGTAATTACGCGGGAGCGTATGGAGATTTTTCGTTGCATGTTTTATTGCTTGATTAAGTTTAAAGTTTAATAAAAATAAAGGAAATATAAATGCTCAAAAAAGCAAATAATATAAAACAAAATCACAAACATTTTAACGGACGTAAAATGACAAATTTAGCAGCCAGCTCCTGCCAAAAGTGATGGAAAAAACGTAGTAACTTTGTATTTATTTAGTAGTTTTTTGGGATCAATTTTCAATCAAATGTTTTAAAATAATAAATAGTAAGCAAAATACCTTGCTTTTCAAACGATTTAACGATCAACTGAAATAATTAATTAATCAATTAAATAAAACGCCTACTAGGATTATACGATTGACATCTGTCAAAAGCTGTTACTTCCTGTCAATTCAAAAAGAGAAGTTGAAGTAAGGCTGTAAAAGGGAATAAAGTCACACATGTTTTGTAGAGCGACTAGAAACAATTTCGAATATTTATTTTTAATTTGAATGTTTAGTTTTAACGTGAATTCCACCATTTGTGATTTAGTTACAGCTCTACTTCAATTCTTCTTCGAAACAATAAAACAGGATATGGGAAGGCGAACGTTAAAGGACAAAACATCAAGCCACATTAGTAACCTGATCTGCACTTTATATCTGTCCCAATCAACCCCGGCGCGGTTCAATCAACGAATTATTGCACCAGAATAATTCACACACGGCTCCACCGCGTCAATAAACATTCCCCCATCAGCAACAGCGTCTGCAAACAAAAATCGCCCTCTTGCTTATGCATCCCCATGTTCCTGGGAATGATTGCAAAACTCACCGCAAATGACGCTCGATCAATTAGTGGAAATAAATACAATCACCTGAGTGCACATGATATCTTCATTCCTTTTATCGGCCGCCACCGAAAAGGCCCTAAAAGCTTCTGCCGCGGCTTCAGCGACCGCAAACTGCCGGCTGTGCGAAGTTCGGTGCGGATCTTTATAGCCGTCACGGCACGGCCGCGCGCATTCACCGCAAGCGCCCGTGCAGCAACCCGTGAAACTGTCCCGTCTTATTATCGACTGCTCACCATCGACGCGGTGGACGAAGATCGAGCGCGCGAGCGAATTCGCGCGCCTGAAAACAGCAAACCTGACGGCATGGCGTACCACCGCACCGAGATCCGAGGTTAGGATCCGGTGGTAGTAATTATCACGTTTGCAGCCACGCCGCTGCCGCTGCCGTTTGCTGCCGTGGCGTGGTCGTAAATGTTTGCGCGAAACAGGCGCAAACGAGTGAAACCGCGCCGCGTCTAGACAATCCGAAACGAAACGCCGTGGAATGTGGGATTGCCATTTGCATGCTGCGCATTTATACCGCGGGCAGCTGCGTTCATCATGTTTATACCACACGGTCACTCTTTAATTGTCGTCTTTCGCGCATTTCGCTCCGTGTCAGTTGTTCGGTTGGAGGAAGCACCCGAAGATGGACGGAAAATAATTAAATGTTACTTCCCGCGCTATAAAAACATCGATTTTGTACCGTAAAAAGCCAAATTTATGTGGCCGCAGGCTTGATAAAGCTGAATAATTTTTGGGACAAGAAGATACTCTTCAAACCATCCCCGATAAATGCCGTCCGTCCGTCATGCGTGGACTCGTCAACTGCACCTTTGGTCAGCGTGGGACAAGCATGGCAAGTTCTAATCAGTGAAATTATTGGCATTATTTCTTCCACCCCATTCGACACTCATTTTGCTGATGTCCATCCTATTTACTTTGCCAGCGCAGCGCCCGAACGACCAAAAACAGCTAACGTGAACAAGATCTTGGCTATCACGGGGCTCGGCTAAAACGTTGTAATGAAAATCGTTGGTCAGCGCAGTTTGATAGAGGAGAGGCAGCAGCAACAACAGCATCAAGAGCACGACGACTGGGGTTTGAGGCAATGGCACCACTATCGCTATTTAGGAGAAGATTACAAAAATTGTCCTACACGTGGGGTTTGTTGATATTGATATAGCAGATGCTGCTGCTGCCTTTGGACGAAACACTGCGCTCTCTTGCCCATTCCCCATCGATGTCCGCAATGACCGACGCAGGCTAAACACGACCTCGTTCGCCAGCCCGATAAGGATGTGTGAGAATTCTTGGGATAACTTTACCGGGAGACTATGACCATCGGTGCAAAGAGGGTAGCGTCGGGCAATTTATCCGAACTGCTGAACTCAGGTCCTAATTAAAAGCTGACCAAAATAGATACCTTCCTTCCAAGCGGATCCCGGATTGGTTATGTGTGACGGCACACATCAACGCCAATGAACACCGTTTCCAGCGAAATGGCACAAGTTTGCCGTGCTAGCAAACGCAACAACTCTCGTAAAGACAGGGAAGACAAACTACTCATTATCACGAGTCTGTAGCGTCTCTCGTGTAGCGTCTTTTTCCTTCTCAGCATTCGTGTTTGGTGACACCCTTCCAGGTCCAGGTCAAACGTTGATTTTTGTGTCAAAAAGGATTTTTCTTTATCTTTCACAATACACCATCCCGACACATGGAGTCAACGCTTCTTTTTTTCGTTATGAGAGCGCATCTGATGTGATTTGGTCAAACACAACCGACCGCGTCAACCGATTGTGTTGACTGGTGGGGCTGAGCAAATGGGCCCATTTTGCCCCTTCAATCATACGCCTCACCCTTGACACCATCGAATAGAATATCTTCATACGAACACCGTGAGCATGATTAAAGTCAACATCTTGCGCATGATGAAGTTTCGTCCGGCATTTGCTTGCGTTACGTTCCAATCCGGGACGTTTTCTGCAAACCACGTCAGAATACTTTGCCGCCCCAACTTTTGTCCCGGGGCGCTGTTTTGCTGAACTCAACACGGGCTCGGGCTCATTACGGGTAAACCCGGGCATGCTCTTGATTAGTGTGCTTAGCGACACTGCTTTTTTCTTCCTGAGAAATCATGCCATTTGCTCTGTCGATTACGAACACGGGCGGGTCCGTAGGATTGATGGGACTTCTTGATGTTTGCAGTTGAGGAGAAAAGAGTGTGTGTGTGTGTGTGTGTGTGTGTGTGTGTGTGTGTGAGCGCAAAATTGGTATTACAAGCACGCCAGCACCATGATGAAGACATTAACGCAAGATGAGGAAAACTATTGCCCCATCTTTGGTGGGACGGGGAGAAAAGTTTCCGAAAAGTGGTCAGTGCGGTAAGGATACAGACTGAAGCGAAGGTCAATGGTGAGCACTGCTTAGATAAGCTTATAGAAATGTAGCTATATGTACAAATGTACCTTTATAAGAGAACGAACCAGTGAATGACGACAAACTTCACTCACATTCTGCAGTAATAAGCTACTTTAATTATGATTCCTCCTTCCCCCAATACAGCTCATTATGATTTTGAATTGCCTCTTTAGTCGGTGGTGTCTACTTACGCGCAAGATTGAATGACAGCTCGACAAACAGTGAGCAATATTTTTTAATTACCTACATATCACTCAATTAGCACCTTGCCACCAGCAAGAACTGGCTCCAGTTCCAGTAGCAATAAATTGTAGCCAATGCCCATGCTCATGGTCCACATGACACAAACAAGTGCATGTGTGCGCACAGACACACATGCACACACATATGTGTGAGTTAATTATCCTGCATGCTTGCAATATTCTTTTTTTATCTTCACTGCACCATTTCATCCTTTTGCCGACACAGTATCCATTCCATCAGAACAGTAATTTTTCACACTTCACAGGATGAAAGGACGAAAACCCAGGTGGTGATGGAGCATGATTGCTTTCAACATTGTTCTGCACCCTCCTACTCTCACCGCCACCTCGTTCGCCATCAAAGGCTGACTGTTCAAACTATCCATCAATTATCATTATGTAAATGATTAAATATAATGAGAATAAATTTTAATTATCATAAATATCCATATGATGTATTCGTTTTGCTGCGGGCAGAGCATGCAAGGCTGAAGTAAGGATTGGACGCTTTAACAAAAGTGGAGCATATGCAACGATCGGCGATACACTGCTCAATTTTTCAAGTGTGTTTTTCACTTTTTTTAAGGTTATTCATATATTTTTGTTGTTTTTTTTTTCCTTTTTTTAAGAAAACAAAATTTAATGTGATGTTTTCTGTACGTAGATGTTGAATTGGGAACGATATGATATGACCTTCCTAATTAGACTTGCTGAGTAGCAGGGTACAAGGGAAGTAGTTGCAATAGTGGTTAAAGTGCAGTGGTTAGATAGTTTTGATATAATCGGTTAGATGAAATTAAATTATTTATAGTAGGCTTAGTAACCTGTATCAAGCAAAAATATTGTCATTGGATTAAGAACTGGTCCGAAATTCCTAAGGATTATATAAGGAAATGTAACATTTTATTACCGATATAAATAATTATCAACCTACAATATTATTGTTTTTGCACTATAATTATTATCAAAATAAATTTATTTACTTTAATTCGGTTTATTTGTGTTGTTTTATTTTATGTTTACTTATTTTGTTATTTTTATCTTAAACTTAGTCACATGTCGGTACTGTTTTGAGGCATCAAAAAATAATAATATTGACATTTTACAAATGAAAGGAAAAGGGTGAAACTCAACGGAATCAATGATGATCCACATTACTTGCGTTCTTTATGTAATGTAGCGTCCCACACATTCATCAATCAAAATCAATCATTTCTGACAATTAATTAAGGTATACATGTGATATTATGGTTCGCTGTTAATACCGATTAAACTCGTAAATGCAGTTCCATTCTAAGTATTTTGAAATTATTCACATTTCTGTGCACTTTTAAAAGGATACAATATCAAAAATGCATTAACAATACAATCTTTGACGATACAACGAACCAGTCAGAAAAGGTTTTTTTTATGGTTAAATAAGATGCTTATGGAATACAGCCGTTGTTGCCAAATTTAGGATCTAAAGGCTTCAACTCTGAACAGTGCGCTTAAAAATTTGCATGTAAGGTATTAATTTTGGACAGTGTGCACCTTTTTATTTTCTTTTTTGTGTTATTAGATAGTTTTTTTATAAAATAAAATAGTGTTGAAAAGCATAAGAGTTCTTTGATTTTTATATATAAAAACTATATATTTTTCTATGCATAATATCTGTAATATGTATTATATATTTCTAAATATAATATCCATATTACATTAATGAAAATGTTAACTAAAATTCAATCAGTTTCGAGTACACATTTTGACTTAAAGTCAAAAATTGATGCCTCAAAGACAAAACTGCATCGACCATACAATCATTGAAGTTGGACCGAACCGATCAGATTTTTTTATGCCACGGTGTCAAAAATGGATGCCTTAGAGACAAAAATAAGTGAGCTAGAGCCAACATTTTGTAGCAAGGACTGTAGTAAAAAACATATTGAAATAACAATATACTGAAGTCAGATCATATTTTCATAATGTACACTCTCATTAAACAAATATATGTGCAAAATGCAGCTATTTCGCTGTCGGATGATGTAGGATATCATTAATTACATCCTGCAATACAATATTGAAGCAAATCTGCCGCAAAATGAGGTAAACTTTATGAACAAACCAGCGAAACACGTGATGAGCACTGATAAGAGCGAGAGAGCGAGAAAAAAAGCACACACCATTGTATTGAGCGTATAAAAACCTTTACTCCTGCCGTTTCCACATAATTATGTTGATGTTTTCCGTACCATATCTCCCATCCAAATGCTTCCAATTGTTACTCCCGCCCCACGACGCGCACGGCACCACCGCCCGGGCCTATCCATTGGAAGGAGTCGCACAAAAAGCCTGTCGGTATCATTTTTTAACCATGAAAAATCTTATTTAGTCTTCAATCTTTTATTTATTCCCACTACCACCTCGCGGCAGCATCATTGCTCGGAGCCGCTGCTGCTGCTGCTCCTCCGAGAATCGATACATCGAACAGGGTTCATGTTTTCTGTCCCCATTCCCCACCGTTATCATCGCAGCACACGAAGACGGCGACAGCGGTTCGACGCTTTTTGCGCGGTTTTGCAAAAAAAAAACACATTTCAACTCCGTACGCACTACCGCCAAATCGGATCCGCCTCACCCGAATGCCCATGCATGCTACCAAGTGCGCATAACGTCCACACACAGAGAGAGAGAGAGCGCGCGATCGACATGGCATCGGTTTCGGTAATGATCTCCTTTGTGTCTGATTTTTTGTTTTCTGTTTTTGTTTTTCTTCCGTCTCCTGCCCTGGTGGTTTGTTTTTGCACGAAATATGTAAGCGCACCACATACTCCGATCGTCAACGCAAACGGGACAGAGCGCAGGCCATAAGGGGAACGGACCGAGTGAAGTTGAAGCAAAACAGAGTGCAGTGCAGAAGCTCCAATACGGTCAGATAATTCTCCCTCATTTCAGGAACAAACTGCATTCTTTGTTCCATAAATAATGGCTGGGTAGTGGTGGGCATTCGGCACCGGCCTTACAGCCGTCCCCAGGCCCTTCCAAGGGGATTACGTACGGCTGTGGTCAGAATTTTACTGTAATTTAAGCACCCGCAAATGTCGGTAGGACCACCGTACCACAACCGATGCATGCTCGTAGAAGGTGGAAGCCACCACCCAGCCCATCGAGGTGTACCATCGATTTTGTCGCGATCGCGATCGCGCGACCCCCGGGTGCTGTGCTGGGAGGCGGCGTCTGCCGTTTTTGCTGGATTTTGCCTGCAAACGGGGAGTTACGGGGAGTTGCGTTTGTTTTGCCTTGAAATACCGAAAATCGTGACACATCATTCTCCGCAGATCTGGTACGATGTGGTCGTCGCTGCTGCTGCTGCTGCACTTTTGCCATGGCCTTGCGATCGACAATCGATCGGTGGGTATTTTAAATATTCTCGATTGCCTTCCACCCGCGATTTTGAGCGCGCTCGGGGTTTCGTTCGATCGTCCTCGCCGTTCGCCCCGGGGTGACATCGTACAACGGCTCTCCGACCTGCTTGGTGTGGGGCAGTCGCGTACGGGCTGATCTGCTGAAATCAGTTCACTATTGCAAGCCGGGATCCGGGAGCGCACACCCTACCGTCCTAGAGGTACCGGGACGCATCGGTTTTACCAATGTTACTTCAAAACCATGAGAAAGAGAGCTTGTTTCACTCCCATTTCAAAGCTTTTCTTGTACAGAGCAACAGTAAAGCTCACAAAAACCCCTACACCCAACCCAATCCGCCATTGTTTGAATGTTTCTTACTTTGGAGCAGCAGCAGCGGCAAGCAGCAACACTTCTCCAGCAGGACGTGTAACATAAGAAAAAAAGGCAACGCTGATACAATTCATCCCGAAAGCCATTCACCGTGTAGACACGCCTGACACCACGGAGTACGATTTCCATAGTGTCGATGGGGGGGAAGAACAAACTGGCCACATCGGAACGGGCCCGAAAGGGCCCTGTGGAGATTTACCGATCGTATTGTTACGATAAACACGCATTTATGCTATTTATTGCAATTGATTCCCCCATATTTGCCCCCAGCCCGACCAGACGGGGCCGGGACGATGCCCGGCCGAAGCAATGCGAGGATGAAATGTAAGCAGATTTTGTTTCTAGCTTGCTTGTTGCTTCGTTCGTATTGTTCCGAGTTGGCAGCACTCTTTAGCGAAGCGGAGCGTTTGCGAGAAAATATGAAGGAGCTGACATTTGTTTAAGGTCGATCATGTCTTTCGTTAAGGCCATTAGTTCTGAAATCTTTTATACACATTGAAGCGCCAAATAGTCTCACATAAGGACTTACAGCTTCCTTGACGATCGCTTCCACAGCTCTCTTCAAAAGTCACCGATCTGTATCATCTTGAGATGATGATCGTTTGCATTTCATCTCCACAAACGACTTCTTCGCCCAAATCCACCCGTTCCCCGCTACAACACATCGACATCGAACGGCAAAACAGCGGAACATTGCATTACAGCGCATGCCGTCACCAGCACCTGGACACCAGCAAAACCGCAGAAGCCACCGATCTTGTTCGATAGGGCCCAAGAAAGCAGACACGCATACCGGCTCACCCTTTCTGTCCAACCGAACGCCCCCAGGTAAACTCAATGTCAACATTTTGCCTAGCTTTTTCCCCCTCTCCTGCAAGCATCCCCAGTACCCTGTTGAACCCTCCAGTTCCACCGGAGCGAAGAAAGATGCGAAAAAGATACTGGTTGTTATTATAAAGCGATTCGGTGTTAATTCCAAACAACTTGATGGCACTCAACGTTGAAGCTCACATATTTTACCAACCCCTTCTTCTCCGATCCCAATCGGCACGGGGCCGAGAAGCATTGGCATATTTGTACACTCTGCTGACACTTCTTGCATGTGTGTTTGCGCGTGTGTTTGTGTGTGTATGGTCGGGGATTTCTACATGTGCATAAATAGCTACATAAACACCAATGAAGGGACGCACGGGACATGCTCCAGTGGGGCTGCCTGCTCTGCGCAGTACCTGCAAGTAAGCTGAGAATCTTAGGTTTTATGTGCCAATAACGTAGGGCTGCATTTGGTTTATGCGATGCAGTTTGCGATGCTGCGAAGGTTTGCTGCCAGAGTGGGCCACACTTGGTGGAAAGGTGACAAACGTAGCGTACGGTCGAAACCTTTTCCTGGAAGCTAGCAACCAGCTGCATGCAGTACCTGTGTGAAGGAATCTTTCAATAGGTTATCGTGTCGTCCATCGGCGACGGATCGACCGATGGTTCGACGACCTTGCTCAATAGCATTTCAAAAATGTGTTAAGCTGTCTTCCCCTCTCGAAGACATGCGTGTTGTTATTTATGTGTACGGTGAAACACTTTAAAAGAATTCACTGTCACGATTGAAGATATCAGTGAAATAGTTGGAGCTAAAAAACTATTTAAAATAAAATATTCTTTCTATCATTCTCTCCTCCAACTCGCTGCTGCTGCTGCTGCTGCTGCTGCTGATCTACACATATTTTATCCCTGCCCGAGATCAATATTTGACAGTTGATGCAAATTATGGGATGCATTTCCTCTCGCGCACCCGTGACGCCAACCTCATCAACACGGGGGCACTTTATCCATCCGCAACACTACCAAGCAGAGCAAGCCACACACAACAACAACACCAACCGCAAGCAACAAATCGTTCCCAAACGACCCTCCGGCACGAATGGAATAAAGTGGAAGAAATTCCCTCACGTAGGGGGTATGCGAGGAGTAGGAGAAGGGACATGGCAAGAAGAGGTGGCAGTAAAATGGAAAGATCCACTACCTTCATTTTACGACCGGTTTTCGGTGCTGGTGCGGCCCGCGGACAGCAAAGCTCGCAAATCGTTCCACTTGTATGCTTCAGTAGGCGGAGTATGTAACAGTGGATCAAATCAGCGTTTTATGCTCGAAACACCAATTGAAAGCGCTGGCTGCAGCAGCGTTCAAGTAAGGGGAGCAGCAGCAGCAGAAACGAAAAAAAAGAAAAGCATGCAAAGAAAAACTACACAACACGTTGGCCGGTCGGTGCTGCATTTCAGACTTCAGCGCTGGTCACTCCTTTTCGGAAGATTGAAATGATTTCCAGCGTGATATGGGACGGTTTAGAGCGCAAACGAAAAGCTGCAACGACCACAACGAAACTAAAAAACAACAGCACACGCTACATACCGACTCACGGAAGAAGCAACGCTTGCGTTACGGACAGCGATGGCCTGCAGGCCATTGTCAGTGCAAGCTGCAGTCCGATGCAGAAGGCACACGGTCAGTTTTGCGAGCGCTCTCTCTCTCTTGCTCTCTCTCGCGGGCGCACTTCTCTTCACCTGTACGCGGCGAATGGGAAAAGGGTGTGGAGGCCCTCGGGTTCGTGTTGCCATGTGCAAATGCATGCCTTCGCTGCGCTGGAGCAGTATTATTCATCACTCTTTGGCCGGGAGTGGAGCAAGCTGGAGTGGTTTGGGGCGATTGCAAAGCCGGCCTGCCAGCCTGTGTCTGATGTATAGGTTTGCTTGTCTATCACGCTTTGCGAAGAAAGTGCCCGAGCAAAAGTCAATTGAAGAGTTATGGAAATTTGAAACAATGGCTAGAAGCTCACATTTTGCTGTTGCAATATGTGTCTGGTAGGGAAATAAATAGATTAAGATTGAGAATTTTTATCACAATTTTTGAGCGTAAGTATAGCTTACTCGGGATAGATGTTTAAAATCGAATTTTTTAAAAAAGCTTCAGTATTGAAAGAAATACTAAAATTGAAAATATAACTAAGGTTCTTGAACGCATTTAAAGCACAACGTTTATTATTATTAAGGTCAAACGATTTCAACCAGAAGAGTACATATACATTAAATGAAATTAGACATCGCTTTTAAGAGTTTGCTCCTCTGACTGACTGAGGTCTAACAATGAGTTTAGCAAAGAATTCTGCTTGGGAAGAACAGGATCATGATGAATTTCTAAATGTAGATGATTGCAATAGGTAATAAAATTAAAACACGTTTAACGTCACTCGTATTATTGTTGATGGTAACATTTCCCGTGAGGCTTTGTCATCCGTTTTTTGGGTAACAGCAAAAACACACAACTAGAAAAGCTTAACAGTACAATAGCAAATTACTCTTGTTGAACATATGGAATAGTTGCTCAAAATGCATAATCAAACACATAGAAGGATGTGAATTGGATTTTTTAACTAAACAGTCTGTTCCCGAGTTACGCGGTTTCTGCGTTCCCGACGAATCCGCGTAACTCGAATATCCGCGTAAGTCGAAGTTTCACGTTGTTGGCTAAAATACTATTGATTGCTCGGAGTTTTTGATTTAATGTAGTACTTTTATACACTTTATCATTTATTTGATATGGCTCGTGCAGAAAATTTTAATATTTCTGACTTTTAAACGGTTTCAATTTGTGAGCAAAAATGCAATTTATATCGAACTTAAAGCAAATTGTACTGATTTGACATTTAATCTGTCAAATTTAGAAAACCGCGTATCTCCGAATCTGCGTAAGTTGAGAACCGTGTAACTCGGGAACAGACTGTATAAATGAATAATTTCTATCCATATCAATGTACAAATATTTAAAAATTTAGGTATAATTCAATTCGAATCTTAAAATCTAACATTTTGCTTTGCAATCCTTAGGCTAAGTGAATTGGAAAATGGCTACACCTGCATCAAGCTTTTACCGATATGGAGGCAACATTTTGACATTTTCAAAGTTTTTTAACGGTTTTCCGTAATCATGGCTCATAAAAGCAATAAGGAACTGAAAAAGTGAAATGAAATACACACTTGCATTGAACCGTATCACTCAAATTGAGCATATCACTGGATTGAAAAAAGTATTGAACAATATCAACATACAGATAACTTTTTGTTTCAAACCCACCCATTTTTTACAAGAAAAATAGGAAGATATTTAGCATAAATAATTGCTACATTACATAATAATTATTTTGCTCAGTTCATTTGCCATTTCGGGAATTAGTTGTAAATTATTTATTTGAAATAAAACTTATCATTCCTACTTATAATTTCTACAAGACGATCCTACATCATTCCAAAAAGGTGAAATTCATGTTATACACATTTTCAGCTTGTATTTTCTTTAAGAATTTACTAATCCATTAGATAAAAGTAAAGTCCAGAAGGCCCTCAACAACGTCATTTCCTAAGCTGAGCCTGAAAACCAACTGAACAGTTTGAAAACCCCTGCAGTATGGTAGTGATAAGAATCTTCACCAGAATCATTCAATTGCTACCAAATTTTCCTTCTTTTGCTCAATTGTTCTGAGACGAAACATAACCATATTGCTCCACTTCGCTCATCGCCCCTCCCAATCGCTTGCCCAAAAAGCCGCTGGTCACGTATTGACATCTTTCAATAACCGTGCACCCGCGCAGCTTCATCGTCGTGGGGCGTTGTGAATAAAAACGTTACACGCATTACAGATGCACGGCGACCAGGTAGCGTTGCTTACTGTCATCATTCAGCTGCAAAAGAGAAAGAAAGCAAAAAAAAACAAACCAGGAATGCACAAAAAACCTCTGTACTGCTGCTTCCCTGCGTAAACGAAACAACTTCACACCGAACGGGGGGGGGGGGCGAGTGTAAGCGGGATAGCGAATGCTGCCCCCAGCGCGTATTGGGGTTTCGTGCGGGGTGCATATATCAGTTGCATCCGAAAACGAAACTAATTACACTGATTTATGTTGCTATTGTGCATTGTTTTCTTGCACTCTTTTTTCTCCTCCCTTCGGTGGTGCGGGTGGGATGCGAAGGAGGAGAGCCTGTTGTTATTGTTGTCTCGCTTTCGGTTCAGCAGATTTTATAGATCCGAATGTTTGTTTGAGTGTATGTTTGAGCAAGTACATTTCGTATGTACATGCGATTTTTTTTTGTATTTGTATGTGCACTCTTTCGCTCTCTCTCTCTCTCTCTCTCTCTCTCTCTCTCTCTCTCTCTCTCTCACACTCACTCTCCGTTCTTTGGCTCCATCACCATTATTGCTTTTCCTTTGCAGTTTGGATTTATTTCTACGTGCAAACGTGAAGCGCTGACCGCCGAAGTAGGGGAGGGGACCGTAGGGACTGCCGCCATTTCTGGGGCCACGATAAGAGCAGCCAACGCAACAACAACAACAACAGAGCACACGTGAGGCGACGCATTGCATAGAAAAGCAACGCAAAACACACGCCACCGGTCACCTTTCGCCCGCCGCAACCCGAAGCCGGGGCGGGATAATATATTCTTTTATGTTCCTAGCAGTGGAAAACAAAATTAATTCAGATTCGCGTGACGCAACTCTTGCTTTCTTTGTTTCACATACACCCAGAGCGCGACACAGACTGACTTGCCTAGGCCCCCCCCAGATGGTCATTATATTATCCATCCTGCCTGCTGCATCTGTACCCTTTTTTCTGTATTGCATTCACTGACGATGGTGTTGCAGCAGCTACTCCTTCAACTCGAGCCGTGCATTTTGCTGTCGTTCATGGGGAAACGCTCAAACCGTTTTGCGCATACTGACAGGCTCGCCAAGGATCGACAGAAAGGGAAGAGATTGAGAGCGCGAACCTCGCGCGCCCGCTTGGTGGGTAGCTATTTATGGTAACCATGATATAAATTCCTCTGCCAAAATGCCATTTACCCAAGTTGTGGACCCGTGTGGACCGTGTCCGTCCGGTGCCCGGTGGCCACCGCCACCGTGTCCTAAGGAGAAGGAGGAGAGATCAGCCAATTCCGCGAGTAATGGGCATCCATTCTTTCTATATCCGATGGAGCCACGCGGTTGGCAGCAGCGCGGCAAAAGCACGCCCTCTTCAACGGCGAGCCTTTGCAGCAACGATGGCAGCCTTCAACGTTGGCAAGGGCAGCCTGGCCTCGATCACGACGCATCCGCCGCGCGAGCGGCAACATTCAGGTCATTTCATTAGGAGTAGCAGTAGCAGCAGCAGCAAGTACGATCAGTGTACTACATTGTAGTCTGCCATTGTTCGTTTGACAGTTCATATGTTAAAAATGGACGATTTTGTGTTTGCACGTTAAATTTCACGTCAATCGGTTGTATGTTTTCAAATGAGCTTTTCCTAAATTCCTCTGCAATGTAATAGAATAATTCAATGCTATAATGCTAATGGTAAAACTCAACACTTTCACGCTGACCCCAGGACCACCCGGGTCAAATAGATTCCGACTTGATTTAGCTAATTTCTACCTCAAGCCCGATAATCTCGAAACCGTCCTTTTGCTTGAGCGATATTCCGAAAAATTTCGTCAAAAACACTACCTGCGTACTAGCTCCGATGGCCCGGGCAAGATAGTGTGCCCCTTGGGGGCAAACAATGCTCCATCAACGGCCAACATCGGGACAACGCAAGTGCATAACGCTCGCTTAGCGCACGGCGGAAGAAACCAAGGTACCATCATCAAAAGTCCTCCATCCTTTGCTGTAATTCGCCGGGACAAATGTAATTAAAATCCATCCTAACTACGGTGTCCTCTCCCTGGTTCCTCCCACAACGCGCACCCACAGAGAAGGAGGAAGAGTGCAATCGGGAAAGCAGATTTTGTCTATCTTTAGCATCTTCGGGGCTAATTTCAGCGTGACGCTAATTTTCTTTTCTTCTGTTTGTCCATTAAAAGCGACTGTCCCTAGGCGGCAGTGACGGTGCTTCGTCCGCCACCAGGAAAAAGGGGTGAGATGGTAGAGATGCTGGCTGCACAATCCTTTTGCTTTCGCGTGTCCATTGTCTTAGACAGCTCTTGCTGGACGAGCTTTTCAATTCCACTTTTCACACAGCACACTACGCGCCTGTCGTACTTTGTCGCAATGATATTTTGTGTGTGTGTTTGTTCGTTTCCCTTTTTTTATGCGTTGCTTTCGCTTACACTCTCTTTTTCTTAAGACTTTGTGATTTATCCGACCGATACTAATGGTGGATTTCTATTTCATCATCTCACGACCAGCCAGCACCCCGTACTCTAGCTTTGATGATAAAATCAAAGACCTATCGTGAACGTTCACTTCAATCTTCAGCCGGCGTTGTCTGTAAACAACATTCAGCAGCGGAAAACATCCCAAATGAAAGGAAAAAACTTACTCTTGTTAATATTAAAAGTCTGTCACACAAGTGACCCTCAAACAAAACTAGTTTTAGAATATCTTAAAGACAAACTAATTGTTTCTTTCGTAATACCAACTTTCCCGTGGGTTGTCTTGGTTGTTTGCTTTCGTCAAACAAGGAGAAAAACTCAAATAGAATATATCAATCTGCATAATTCAGCGCTCTGAAACCGCAAAACACAACAAAAAAACGAAAAAACAACGAAAAAGTAACATTAAAGTTAATTGATTTGAGCAAATAAACTTAATCAACAACGTCAAGTCCCATGTCATTTAGTAGCTGCTTTCACACACACACACACACACACACACCACACACACACACACACACATTCAAACACATACACACATTAACTAAACCGGAGGGTTATCAACATTTCACTTTGTGTTGTGTGTCGCCCGCTCTTGCACGAGACTTGATTTCCTCAGAGTATCCTCATTTTAATATCCTCGTTTTATAATTAGTGATTTTTCCCTGTCATCAAACCTTCCCCTAACAACTCTCTCCATCTCTCTCTCTCTTTTTCCCTTCCAAATGTCTCCAAAGCCATTGCTTTTCATCGATCGATTCACATCAGAGTTAGGTTCCCTTTCCACAGGACGGCAGTTCCTTTTTTTTTTGTTCCCATTTTCACGCAAAACTCCTCCGATTTTGCTTGCTGGTTCTGTTGAAAAGTTGAATTCATTTCACTTTTTCCTATTTTTTTTCTTCTTCTTCTCTCTCTCTCTCTCTCTCTCACCTTTTCTCTCTCTTTGTTGTCGCTTCCTTTTTTTGTCATTATGATTTTTCCATTCTCGTGACGTGATGCCATCATGTCAGTGTCAATCATTTAAGTCTCTTTAATCACCTTTTACCCTGCGTCAAATCCTCGCCAGGGGCCGGGGCCTCGATTCTGCGTCCAATGCACACAACGGGCCCGACAACGGGGGGTGGTGGGGGGAAGCAAATGCTAGCAAATAACGTCCCTTTTTGACCAGTCGATCATCAAACCGTTGGAATACAACAACAAAAACAACAACAACAACCAAAGTCACCGGCGAAGAACGGGCGTACAAGAATGAGCTGATGACTTTTGGCTTAATTAACATTATAAGACGTCCCAGAGCGCGGTGGTTCGCATTAGTGGGGGAAAAAAATTAAAATACGTGGAAAATCCACAACGGTATCACGTCACGTCATAAGCCGGTCTTTGCTTTTGGAAAACTAAAACAGAAAGAATTCGCTGTTTTTTTTTTTTGGGTTCAAACACTATCGTTTGGCAAGTAAAAAAAAGGAAGCGCTTACGAAAGGTATTGACACCATTACATTAGCAAAGCAGTAGCAGCGATAGGATTGAAGCTCAGCAAACCGTGGGGCGCAAATTTAACGCAATACACGCCGATCCTGCTGACTAGCGGAAACAGGAAACGGCTGAGCAGCAGCGACTGGCAGATAAAAGAAGGAAAGCAGCCCGGTCAGGAAATCTATCCCCTTTTTATTTCGTCGTCCTCGGGGCGCTTCCGCGCACTTGGCAGAGTGCAGTGTTTTTGAGGTTTTGACTTCCGCATTTTCTCGCAGCGGTTGGCGATGGCTCCCGGGAACCGTTTGCCGGAGTGTTAATTTTGCCCTGCCTGCCCGTTGGTGCTGAGCCGAAAGTTTTTACAAAGACACTACAAACCCCTTTTTTTGGGTGGGTTGAGGGGGGGGGGGGGGGGGGGATGTCACTTCAATCGGTTTACTGTGCGGCCTCTGGTCGGATTTGGTGGATGTGTTTCTGCTGCTGACAACTCTTAGCCTCATCATATCCTGGATTGAAGGAAATGTTTTTCTTTTGCCTTTCTTTTGTTCCTGTGTTATTCTTTGCTGTGTTCGTTTGAGAGTGAAATGAATAAATTGCTTAATGAAGTTTGTTTTTTTTTCTCCATAAGGCTGCAATTTAAAGGTTTAACTAGGTGAAGCAGATAGTTGAACGTTTTGTGTAGTTTGATTTAAATTTAATTCGAATGCTGATTAAATTTATTTGACCTGTTAGCATGTATTAAGTACCTAAAAGCAAACTTTGAACACTTGTGTTTTTAAAGCCATGCTTTCGTCAAATTTCATGAAACTTTAAGACATTTTTCACAAATGTTGAACATTTTCTAAGCTCTTCTTAGCAAATCCGATAAGATAAGATGCTGCAGTTTTCCGTGATGCATCCTTAAAACAAACCGTTTTGCTTTGAAACGAATTTTGCACATTTCCACCCAAAATCGAAATAGTTTCCTCTATTACAACTCTCACTCGTATCGAATTATTGATATCGCTCCCTTCCCAAAACCTCGCGATTCGAAAGTCCACTCGTAGCTGCATTATTGCAAAATAACAATCACCATTTACGCTTCACCGGCGCAACCCGGTTGCACATTCAGACCACCTATTAGCCCACCACTTGCCGACGCAAACTACTCCTGAAGCAACCCATAACGGAACCCACTCCAGACACTTCTCAAGTGCAGCCCGCCTGGCGCACTGCTGCCATGTAGATAAGCGGTAGGAAAACAAACGTAAAATCTATACCATTTAGTCGACAAAAATTTCGCTCCCAAAACTCCCCCCATCAAACTGTTCCGCATTCGAATCGGTGTGAACCGAGACAATAAGCAAACAGTAAGCACACAGCAATGCACACGCGAAAGACGTACCGTGGAAAACAAAAGTCTCCACCAACGTTGTCGCGTATCACACCGCGCTTCCGCAGGACGAGCTTTCTTCATAAGATTTTGAAAGCTTTTCTTTCAATCACTTTCTATATATATATATACTTGCGAGCAATGGCAACTAGGATGGTTTGCGCACACTGGTTTGTTGGTGTGTACAGCGAGCGAAGGCGAAAGCGTGTGCGGGCGTGCCGAGTGGACGGATCAATGATAGTGTTTCGTTCGATTGGTTCCTTCCTGGAGCTCGGGTGGGATGGCAGACCGAACGGTGGGCGGGAAAAGGTAGTGCAATTAAACCACTAATTAGTAAAAGATAAGAAGTATCTGTCACAGGCAGGGTCCGTTCGGTTGATTCGGTTTCATTCGACGACGTGCTGGGTTGAACATAATTCGAGTGAGTTCTTGCCAACCCCTTTAAGCTTTAAGATTGACACAAATGGTTGATAGAATTGTTTAAATATTTTCTTTTATTTTTTAGTTTTATTCATCCAAAAAGTTATATTCGTTTTGTCCTTTCAATCCTTTCCAAGATGCTACACACTGTCGTTCAGCAGGGACCATTCCACTCATTTAGCGGGACCCCCCATTAGTTAGTACAATCTCGACAAACGGGGGGGAAAAAAAACCCGTCCGCCGCGATGACGGCCCAATCGATCAGCTACAAATCAGCAAACAATTCCAAGCTTCTATCTGATTGACACCGTGTTATTAAACCAAACGTCGAAGTCATTTGTTTCATTTTCATTTCGTCACCGTTCGCCTTTACGCCGCATCGAACGTTACCCGATAAACACACAGAAAGAGAGAGAGAGAGAGCGAGAGAGAAAGTCGTACATACACGTCACCTCACATCGCTTACAGATTTGGGCGCGTTTGATCCGAGCTGATGAGCGGTGGCGCCCGCCAAGCTTTTCCTCCCGACGACGGCGCACGCCGAGCAAATTATCCAAAAACGAGTAGGAGCGTAAAGATGCCGAAGACGACAAGGCGAAACGAGCTTCCTTTTTCCGATCTCGTTCTGCTTCCTGCCTGATATGCGACACTTTCCACCACCTGAGACTCGGCTTCACCGACCTGCGCCTCTCTCTCTCGCTCGCGCCATTAACGCTGCCGTCAAACTCGACAACTTTTTCGCTACCATCGTCAAGCTCTCTTTCCCCGTCCCACGCCCCATCGCCCCGTGAACTGGAAAACCCAACCTTCACCGGGCGACAGCACACAATCCTCTGGCTGCTTCTGTCGGTTCTGTCCCGTACCAGTCGCAGCAGCAGAAGAAAGAGTGCTGGTGCTGCTGCTGTACAGTTTTCTAATTAAAATCGATCAATCTCATTCTCTGCTCATGTAGATCTGTCTCGTTTTCATTCGTCCTGCTGCCACCGGGCGTCACAGAGCGCCGTGCCGCCACGCCACCGGGGCCGTCCCCTCCCCAGCCGCGGGCATCCTTTAGGTGTCTGACCTGCCCTGGCATCCCCACGTTCCCACTTTCCCGGTGCCATTTGAGCCAAATTCAACCGCCGCCACGCCATTTCCCAAAGGGAGAGACCTCCCTATCCTCCTCCCCATCCTCCCCCCTTTCGGGATGTAGAAAAAATGGTGGAGTCGGAGGTGATTTTTCCAGACTCATCCTGTCTATCATTCCGTACTTAGCTGTCGATATCGATAAACGTCTATTCCATTCCGAAAGAGTTCGACTCCCGGTGCGCTTCCCGGTGCGCCACCTTCGGAAGCTGAAGCTTTTCCGTCGTAGGTTTATGTGTGTGTGTGTGTGTGTGTGTCCCTTTCTCTCTCGCTCACTCTTTCTCTCTCAAGCGTCAATCGTGGAAGCAAATCGTGGGACAAGAAGTTGTGTGGCGCAACAGTAGAGTGTGGTGCAAATTTATCGGAGAAGCGCTGTATAGCGCTGTGATGGCGAAGGGGTAATGCACAGGGCACCCGAGCGAAGGGCAAAGGAAAACTTTACCCCCGCATCTGGGGAGGGTGGAATTGGAGCAAACGGTTGGGTGGGTGGGTGTGTGTGTGTGTGCGGGCTGTGTTCATGTGACAGTTTCGATAGGACATCATCCGTATCTGTCCAACAGGAAGACAACGATGGTCAGCTTATGTGACTAACGGTACGGACAGGATTGGATTGAAGTCGCCCGCGCCTTACAGTCGACCCCGGACGGTCCGTTCGTCCTTCCCCCCCCCCCCCCGCTCCCCCACCCGGTTGGGTTCATCATCATCTTTTTCCGCTTCATACAACAATGAGACAGCAATCAAATGACGAATCATTCACACGATTGGAAAGACAAAGGGACACAAAGTACGATGGTGTACACAGTACGGGTTTTGTACCATCGATGCAGTTCTTGTCCACGTCATAGGATGTATGTCTGACAAACAGTGTGGACACACACACACACACACACACTCGCACAAACACTCACACAACGGGATCCGTCCAATGAATGGCCATCGCTGTGCTGGTGCATAAATTCGAGTTTATGTTTAATTACGCCTGTCCACCCAGTTCTTTCCATCATCTTCGGATAAAATGAAATGGAATGGGAGGAGCTGGGGCTGGCGGGAAGCAGCAGCAGCAGCAGCAGGGGGATGAGAATCGGAAACGATGCAATTATCCTTCGACATGGTGACATTTTATTGTTTTTACCTTCATGCAATTTCTTTTTCTTATGGTTCCCCTTGCCTCCCCCCTCCCGTTTGCGTTACGTTAGCGTTGTCCTTTATCGATTGATACGTCTCTCCCTGTTCCTTCTCGATCCCCCCCCCTCCCGGCAGCAGCAGTCACAGCAACGCAATGTAGAGAGCGAAAAAAAAGCAACTCAACCGATGCCGTTCCCGAGGATGAGCGCATTAATTGCTCGAGGAGCTTTATATGCTTCTTTTTGCTGCATGCGTAAAACGAACTTTGAATGCTTTGACAGGCCATTTAATCAACAACTACGATTGTTGTTATTAACATCGTTGTCATCGGCGTTAATCCCCGCCAGCAGCAGCAGCAGCAGCAGCAGCAGCAGCGTGCATGCAGCATCACGGGGTACCCCGATTCCGTGCGATTCCAATGTGCAAAAAAATAGTCAATTCAATCGATGCCCGCCGTGACATTTACCGTTTTATTACGCCACGCTTATGAAGCTTACCGCGGGGTGGGGGGGTAAGTTATTGATCGCCGCCTTTACGCTTTTTGAGGATCAACTTACTCAGCTTTATCGCAAATTAAGGATTGCGTTTAATAAAGGTTAATTTGTGCTTCGAAATTTAGCGATTTTTTTAAACTATGAAAAGCAATAATATTATATCAGGCAAACATTCCCTGCTGCAAGAATAGTAACGGACTGAAAAATCGATCATCCGTACATCAGCAATCACGTAGTAATGGTGAAAAATCACTGCATGAAAAGTTACGGTGTGAGCACGGAAAACCCCTCAACAGTCCCTTATGTTTCAAGCCACGTGTTCGCCTTCGCCTATCCATTTGCCGTTGCTGCCGCTGCTGACCATTCACGCTACGACGAAAGCTCCGGTGAGAATTGAAATCCTCCCCACAACACATCGCTCAATCGTTCACTTCCACCGCTCAATTGATCTATATATTCCATTCTTCCAACACACCCCGGGAGAGGTTGGTTCTACCACAACCCTCACTTCTTTCCATCGAAAATCTGACCAAAGTCTCTACCGGTGGCTGTGCTGTGCTCTTCAAACAGTGGCCAATTTTAACCATCTCCCTAAAGTACACCGCCCAAAACCCCGTCCGCCCTGTCGAAGCCACCCGTCCAACGAGCTCGTCCGAAAGCATCGTCCGTCCATTGCCGGGTGTTTTTTGCACGTGTAGAGAAACGGAGAAAAGGTGTAGAAATTTTATAATATTGATAAATTACAAACGAAATCTCGCCAGGCTTCGCTTTGGCGTGAGTGTGTACCTCTCCCGCTCCCCGAGCGACTTTTCATGGACGCTTTTGCGGGCAATGGACCTGTGCTGGCAGACGGATTACCCATCGGAAAAATCACTCCACACACACAAACACACACACACACACACGCCAACGGGAAGGGAAAGGGGGAGAGTTCTAACGGAGTCCGAGCCATCGACGTCGACGTGAGTGTGAGTTTATATATGAAGACAAATTTTCGACAAAATTCCAACTAGCCGGAAAACTATTTCCTACGAGACTGAAGCCGCCCCTTGGACTTCCACCCCCCCCCCTCCCCCCGCTCTTGGAAGGCCATCCGTTTGCCGGAGGTCCGGGTTAGAGTTATAAGCTTGAGGAATGATAAGTTCAACAACATTCGTTTTCGCCTCCCTGTTCTGTGCTTTCCCCCATCCAGGATCAAGGAGCGATTCGAGCCGGCTAGCAGGCAGGCAGACGAATGAATTTTCATTCGTCCACCACTCGACAAGTTTTCGGTGGTTCGATCTTTGTTTTCCTACGATCCATACCCTAGGCCAGAAGCGATTCGTCTTCCATGTGCTGTAACTAGTTTCTAACTTCCGCTTCGGTCGCTTTCTCTTCCCCAAAAGAACCGTAGTACTGGATTGCAATTGCTGCACAGCTCTCAAAATTTTGCGAAACCTTCCCCTTTTTCTTTGCAGATCAACTCGACGAGGACGGTGCTGAAAGACCGGACAGCAAAGATGTGTTATCCCCCGGATCGTGTGTGAGTCCATCATCATCAACTTTGCCTCCCTCGCCGGTAATCCACCAGCCGGCCCCTGCAACGGACCTGCCCCGCGAAGCCGCCCGATCTCGATCGTCTTTGGCCAGCGCTTCTTCGATTGCTTCTCAAGGCGCACACACGGTGCGGGGGAGCGATCAAACACCGGAGGTCAACGGGAGGATACCCGGGCCGTCAGCAATTCAGTCGCAGTTGATTGATTCGCATGATGATGATGTGGAGCATAGCATTCCTGCCATCGGGAGCATTGCTGACCTGGCCGGCCGCAACGAACACACACGGTAAGTGCATGGGTGGTGGTAGGTGTATCCCTGCATCTGCCTCCCCCCTTTTTTCTGATGCATTTCAGGGTTTTCCACAAGCTCAATCAGTGTGTGAGAGAGAGAGAGCAAGAGTGCGTGAGGACGGTTCGATTTTGCAATGAGTTTCCTCGATGTTTTTGAGATGCCCCCGTAGGGTTGTTACACTGAGGCGGGATGCCCAGCACACAAAATGCTTCTTACTTGGGGCCTGTGGTGGAGGAAGTTCATCTCACAATCCCGTACATTTGTGAGAGAAATTGCATTCATTTCACATTTTCTACACTCCCTCCGAGCATTTTTTTTTTCTACTGAGATTTATGTTTGTATAACGCTTGCCGGCGCAATCGGGCAAAAGAGGGGTTTTGTGGGGACGGAAGTTCCTTTTCTCATTTATTTGATTTGACTTACGACGAGTTACCCCTTTTCGGTCAGTGGGAAAGCGGGCAGCACATTGCCCAAGCAGAGCACAATGCATTTATTGGAATGAGTATTTTCCTAGCCAGCTTTCCCTTCCATCAATCAAGCTCAGCGCTGTTCGATTGGCCGATCGGCACATGAAATGAATGGAGCGGCATTTGTATTGAACAAATAGATTTATGCGCAATAAATAAAGTTTCATGAAGTGTGGGTCATGAGTGGGGGAGTGTTGACTCTTTGTGGCCCTAAAATGAGCACTGTAAACTGGACGAAAGCAGCTACCAGAACAGTTAGAGAATGAGTGTTACTCACAGTAGAGGTCAGTCTTAAGTCGAATATTTCAGCACTTTCTGATTTTCTGGACCGTTCGTAGCGCCACGTATCGAAATACTACCCTCAAACAATGTTGAGAATGCTTTTTCGTTATGCTTTTGCAAAAAAGTCCCAGACCATTATCTTTAAAAAATGTTGCGAAAAAATATATAAATGTAAAAATGGTGGAATGTGATCTAACGCGCGAAGGCCACAATGAAGGTCACCGTTTAGCCCACATAGACTGAACAGTGTTGAAAACTTATCGATGTCCACTGTATTGACAGTTGATCGTACAGGTGATCATAAAAGTTTGTAGACTTCTCTTGCTGGAAGTGTTGGAGCAAAGAGGCCTTACCATGAGTAGGTTGCCGTGTGTGTTGAGAAAACGAATAGATTTGTAGAAAGGGTCTAGTCCTATCCGGACAGTTCGAATGAATCAGTGATCTTGGATGATCAGTGATGGTTTTATCGGCTATATTTATTCAATCGGATGGTTTTAGTTGTTTGCGTTTTACACTTTGTTCTTGTCTTAAGCTAAAATGTATAAACACGTATTGGTTTATATTATTCTACGCTGCACTTTAGGTGTTATTAGCACAGTGAGTTTCAAGTGATTTGGCCGTACTTTAATCGTTCTGGGTTTGCTAATATGTTTTTTTTTTGCAGATATGCAATAGTATACGTTACGGTATAGCAAATTAAGGCTTCTTCTTCTTATTCTTCTTCTTCTTATTCTTCTTCTTCTTCTTCTTCTTCTTCTTCTTCTTCTTCTTCTTCTTCTCCTTCTTCTTCTTCTCCTTCTTCTTCTTCTTCTTCTTCTTCTTCTTCTTCTTCTTCTTCTCTGGCACAACAATCGTTGTCCATCAAGGCCTGCTTGAACTAGTATTTGGCTTGGCTTTTAGAGACTTATTGATTATCATAACAAGATAGTCAGTCCTACATATGGGAACACGGTCCATTCTAGGCATGAATCCATGAAATCAGACCCTTGAAAAATAAGGCTCATATCTACAATATTCCTATGAAAATCATGCTTAAAAGTATAACAAAACATACCATTTATAAGAAATGGAAGTTGAACAGTCCTCGTTCCATAGCATCTTAGCCAGTATTTTGTTACAATTAATTTCTTATCTTTCTTCTTATAATGAGTGATTAATTTAAGCCAATGAGCTGTACGGGTATTTCATAAGCTCTTTAAATAATCTATGGACTTATACATAATAGTATGATTTTTGCACGAGCGTAATAAAAATAGCCACATTGATGCGTGGTGGAGGTGTAAGTGATTTAAGAAACTGTCCAGGAAGGCGTAAATCGCTCACATAGTTGGTGTAATGCATAATGAAAATTAGGTACTCGAATTAGACTAGCCACTATACCACTATACACGGTCTGCTCCGCAGCCCAAACTGTTTCATGTACCATGTAACCCTAGGCAACCAGCATTCGGTTGCTATGCACGTCTTGCAACTCCGTGACACCTTTCCAAAACTCCCGCACCAAAAACGCGCTGCCCAAAACCTGGCCCGACGTGCTGCCCATTGCAGTCCGAATCTGTCAGCCCGTTCGCCTCAAGTTTTCTAATTATCTGACATATGACAACCACATGCACACATACACACGGACACATACCCTCACGTACACGTTCTATCAATCACTGTCAGCTGCTGTAAGCATTAGAATGGACATTGAAATACCGCAGAAATTACACACATACACACACATGTCCCTTCCTATCCCCAGCCCTGGTTGGTCCTCCCGGTGCTGGACGAAAACGTTGAAATGAAAATAATTTACAACGCTCTCCTCTGCATCGTAAGCGCGTAGGTGTATGTGTGTGTGTGGGGTTGCAAAAGGGGAAATAATGTGAATGACAAAGTCATTGCGGTTTTTGCAATGATGATAATGGTGGTGGAAGAGGGACGTAATGGGCACCCGTGCTGCACGGGAAACACGGCGACACTAAACCCGAAAAACCTCCTCGACCAGCGGGGCGAAATGAATTGTAATTTTCGGTAAATAATGTACAACCACTCGACCACGCTCCACGCACAGCCCCACAGACTGGTGTCCTTCTCCCCTCGACAGACCTTCGATGGATGCGTTATAGTAATCCTTTTCAAATGATCTTTCCCCGCTGGGTGAACACATTTTTCACGCTGACACTTTTGCCGAAAGTTCCATTTACTACCTTTGTACGGGGGGGGGAGTACCGGGAAAGGTAACGTCCATGGCCATGGCCACGGAGATGAACCGTGATGGAATCTTTTATGGATTATTTGTCGCAATTGTCTGTCACACATTAAATGGCCAACTTTGGAGGGTGGAAAGAGGGGAGGGGGGGAGACAGGAAAGTATTCTTATTGGTGGGGCTTTTACAGAAACACTTATCCCGTTGACGAGGATACCGAGGCACAGTATGTTTATTGTGTGCTGGAAGATTACGAAGTCATGCGGATGATGATGGTGGGTAGTTGTGGACAGTTTCAGTCATATTTTCATAAAAGTTTTGGATTGAGTTTTGTACTCGCACCTGGTCGCAAACTGCACCAATGTGATGGTGCCATTACGCTTACAGGGATTTTCATTTAATCTGTCAAAAGGATTCGGTATGCGTAGACAAATGAAACAAAACTTTTTGGCTAAATACATACCAAGGAATAGCTTAAAGTGTATAAGCACTTTAGATGTAACGTTTTGTCCATATAAATCCAACTGATGTGAAGTATTATTGAAATTTAATTGGAAAATGTTCATATATTGCATTTCTATGGTGAACATGACATTTTGATCATAAAAACAGTTTACAAATAACTCACAAAACCATTCCATTTGAGCAAATGTATGGTTTTGAGATCAATAGAGAATGTATTTTTTTTTCCTTCCTCCATTCACCTTTCCTTGAAATACATTTTTTCCCCTGCCACGCATTGATCTGCCACGGAACAGTCATTTGATGGATGGCACCGTGTCAAGTGGGCGCATGATTTAGCAAAACTATTCACCTTTAGCGGTCCCTTTTCGGTACGCTTTTTTGCCTTTTTCCAACTCCATTTGACTGTTGCTCACACTCAAAGAAGAGCCACCGTCGTGACTTATTGCACTTCCCCAGTGCTTAAGATTGTGTTGCGCCGTGCGCCGACTCTCCCAGGCCTGGCCAGGGATGGATGACGAGCATTCTAGGCCTTTCTTTCTTTCATATTTTTACAGCTACTCGGGGGACACACGGCCTGCAGCACTGTTGATTCAAAACAGTGCTGGTGCGGGACAGTGTGCGGGAGGTGCCAGCAGCCCCCCCCGCCGGGATGATCAATTACTACGATTGATAAATATTTTCCGAACAAAATTGAAATCCTTTCAGTGCGGTGTCTGTCGATACCTTTCGTGCGTGTTGTGCGAAAAACTGGCAACGCGGACTGGATGGATGGATGGATGGATGGTCGATTCAGCTATGATCCGATGTGTCAAGTCATGCCATATGCTGCCGGCAGGACCGTCAGCCCATCACCAAAGGGGCACCCCTCTTAGTGGGTACCGGCCGAGTGCCAGCGGACCGTGATAAGTGGATTGTGGATGAGTGACAATTTTTTGGGACACCTTACCGTAGCTTACCTTTCAGCTTTCGTGAGCATATTTTCTAACATCATCAATTTTGCCGTACGCTTTCCTGGTCGATAACTTTCGTGGTTAAAGGTGGGACACCACTGGGAACGGTGCAATTGATTGACTAATGAATACGGAGTGTGATCATTTTTCACTTCCATGCGCGGAAGCGAGCAAACTCAAAAAGCAATAATGTGATGAAAGAAATTTGTGATGATTTTCTTTTTTTTTGTATTATAAAATGTGTCTGGAACCAATTTATGATGAAACATATCCTGAAGAGGATTTGTATTTGCAATGTTCTCAATTTGAAATAAATAAAATCATTCAATACAGCTGACTTATTTTACAGTTATCTGGTTAATACCAAAGGTTAATACAACACTACTGGACTTTCGAGAAGAACTATATTTCGTAGTATGTCTCCAGATTCCATTTGTTTCCATTTGTTCATTCATAGACTTCAAAATCAAAGCAATAATCAGAAACATTCAGAGACTTAAGCCACCTGTAGTATATCAATGTTGCTTGGTTTAAGCTGAGAGCCAAAACATGTTTTCTTCAGCGGCAGTTAGAAATTGAGTGAAATTGAACGTACAATATTACAATAATACAATAATAATTAGTATTAGTATTACTACGATAATAGTAAAACAACAAAATTTGTTCACGGCAAAGTTTAAATTTTAACAAAAAAATATGAAATTTTAATTTTGTGTATAATTCTTTTTATTATAATGATAATATTGTGCTTAACTTTCACTTATGATCACTATATTATCCTCTAGATGTAACGTTCTGTGAAAGAGAATAGAGCAATTCAATGAAAAGCAATTAAAATAAACTAAACAAATGAATAAAATAAAAGCTAACGCCACAATCAAATGTTTAATCCTGACTACAATTTTTCCCTCCAATAAATCAACTACAAATCAGAAACAGCAAAGGATTTCCTCCTAACCCACAAAATTATGCTCGGAACCTGCTAAAATTCATCACCCAATAAGTCTGCATTACTCTGTCCCTTGTCTCTGCCCCTTTCCAAACTATGATGCAGTCGATAAAACATCCCCCACTACTATCGCAAAATCCAAACCCTAGGTCCACCAGCTTGTGCTGCTGCTGCTGCTGCTGCTTCTGCTCTTGCAACATGTTTGTGGCCGAAATGTAAACGTGAACAAAATCACCAGCACCACAACCACAACACACACACACATACACACCGTACTCCGAGAGCTGCCCGACGTTCGTTGCCCGCGAAATGCGAAACTCATGGGAGGAAAACCACCACCAAACCTATGCAGGTCGGAGCGTGCACAACATCGGAAGGATAGTGTGCTGCCAAGCAGACCCAGCGGAAGGCCCAAAAAAACACACACACACACACCGGTGATGCTTTTCAATTTGAGTTGATTGATAGGTCGATTGATTGATGGATCTGGACGGGCTGACTGACAGTGTTATTGAGTGCTAAACATTCTCAATCAAACGCAGACACAACCAGACCAGAAGCCCAGCTGATCTCCGATCCCCCCCCCCCTCCTCTGTTCCCACCGGTTGGCCGACCGAAGTTGCGATGATGGTGCGTTTTTGTGTGTTTTTGTGTTTGGTCCGCTCTTTCACACACACACACACACCAGGGGTAACGTGGAAGGGTGCCGTATGGTGTGCTAATTTTTTTGGTACTTTTCGACAATCACTGTACTTGTAGTGCGCTCCTTTTCGCTTAACGCGGAACGGAACAGGGAAAAAAATAAATGTTTTTCGATGCACATCGATCTGGAATGGCCTTGAATATTAAGATTTTGTGTCTGTATATTTTGCGTTGGTAGCGTTTGATTGGGGTGGAGTTACTTGTATTAAGGAGGAGGCAATGAATAGTTGTTATTTAAATGATCCTTTTTACGTCTTTGAAATATGTAAGGGAGTTAGTAAAATTAGCGCAAGAAGATATTAAATAAGTATAGATAAAATAAGCTCAGACAGACTTACAATTTACTTCAGTACTTCTATAGAAACCACGACACTCTTATTGAACGCAGTAGGCTGGTCAAATGTTACGACTTCACAACATGCCAGTCATGAGATCGGGCCTGAGGTGAGCTTAATCCTATTGTGGATAAAATCGTAAGTCGTAGATAGCCAAGTCCCAACAGCAGACGATCCTGTCGTACAGTCATTGACAAAACTTGACAATATACCCGTCGTGGGTTCAAGTCTTGTATGGACCGTTCACCCGTAGCGAGGTCTGAGTATCCGGCTGTGTGGTGCTGAATTAAATCTTGAAATCATGTATAGGCCGGCATGGACCACGTAGATTACGCCTAGTAGAAGAGGATAGGCAAGCTCATTATTGAGTGTAGATACAATTATAAATTTTTTTCGCCAAATGAGTAGAAGAAGGAGGAGAAGAAGTGCAGTTCTGGTTATTCATATGTCCAGCTGTCTATGTAACCGTAATGTTGAGATGAACAGTTCCTTTGGAAAGTGATAGACGACATTCTAAGGCAAATGTTTGTAAGCCCCATAAGCAGACACCTTTTAACGAATTATTAAGAAGCTATATCAAAAATTCTTGAGGAAATATATAAAAAAAATCTTAGACCTATTCACCGTGTTAGCCAACAATTCCTGTAAGGTTGATTAACGATAAGATCAGTTAAAAAGAGTTCCATTACATACCTTGAATGATTATCCAATGCTAAAACACAGAATGAAGCACACTTAAACTAACGCCATCTGGAGTTCGGAATATAATTCATGCCCTTTCTTCTCAATTTCTTAACACGTGCATCAAACTAAAGTAGGTTACATATTAACATCCTCATACATAAATTATTTGTTATAATATTACATTACTTGGATTTAAAAACTGAAGCCTTGGACATCCTTTTGCTTTGGCCATATCTCCCATAATACATCGTTTATCGTTTGCTGCTGTTTGCTTCCTTCTCATCCGCCACAAAATCGATCCCTTCGGGGCCCTTGGAAACCCATTCCTAGAAACAACAGATCTTTTTTTCCATGGTATGTTAAATTAGCACCACCACCACCAGCACCACTACTACTGCTACATACAGCCGATCCACACTGATATCTGATTGCATTCATCTGCAGACGTAACCATGTTCCATCCACGGTGACCTTTGACTGTCTCCGAACGATGACACTTGATTTATGTCTCACCAAAGGACCCACATTAAGGCTTCGTTTGTGCGACGCTGCACGCTCTCCTTGCGCTTCAATTGCCCAAGAAGTGGGCTTTCCTTCCCTTTCCCATTGCTCTTTGCGCAAGGACACTCGTGAGCTAAGGCTAAGAAATGCATCCTACCAACTGTGTGTGTGTGTGTGTGTGTTTAAAACAGTGACGCAATCGGACGCCATCGAACAAGACCTCATCCTTGTTGTCAATTCATCCAAACGGTGACCGTAAATCATGAAGTGACAAACGCAACAAATCACACACACAAAAAAAGAGAAAGTTTTGCCTCCGTTCCACCACCCGTCCTTTTGCTCCTTATACCTGACGGTCGTGCCCATAGCGCAACAATGCACTTTCGGACGAACCCAACCAAATGCAAACCCGAACAACAAACAACAAACGGCGTACCGTGTCGAGTGTTTGGAAAATTATTCACAGCAATTAATCTCACGTACAAATCGACCCGGGAAGGAATTTGAAAAAAGAAGAAGAAGCCCAACCCATAACTCATTGTCCTTATGCAAAAAGACACGACGACCGGCAAATAGCTCCTTGGAGAGTTTGTGCGCTTGTGGAGAAAGTCAGTCACTTCCTTCATTCCTCAACCCTGGTTGGACAGTTGGTCTTTGCGTCAGCAGTGTGTCACATGCGTTCTCCGTCACAGGAAATAATAATTTACATACGAATGCATGCGTTCACATGTGCTTTTTCTTGACACCGCACCGCCCTGTGAGCGACGGAGCGACTGACAGCGGAGCAGGGCATGGCGTGGATCTCCGGCGCTCACAAAGCTATCCACGGGGAAGGAAGCTGGCATTGGTAACAATCACCCAAACGGGCAGAAATAAGCTGCCACCATACACAAGATGCAAATTGCAATTGCATTTACTTCACTTTGCTGAAGCGTTTGCAGCACGAGATAGCAGCGGATAGCTTTCCACTTTTGCATCAGAGCAGAAAGGAGCGAACGTGGCCGGGCGGCGTGTTTTAGCTTGCTCCGAGTTCGTAAGTTTCGGCAAAGACTTTCTTAATTCAACCTGACGGCTAACAGACAAAACATCTTCCGTCCATCATGCCGGCTATTGCGTTTTGCCATTTGCATTCCATCTTACTTACTTTCCCCCGTTTTTTCCCTGTGCCCCTGTCACTGCAATGTACTTTGGGCCATTGTTTTAGCCAGCGTTTTGCAGGAACGCATCTGCATCTTTGCGTCTTTGTCACCTTCGCCAGCTGGTCAGCTGGAGCTGGGCCCTCGTTCGGGCTAGGGCTAGGGTACAGGGACAGACCGGGTCGGTCAGTTTGAGTTTTGTAAGTTTTGTTAGGCCCCGATGCTCTCGTGCACTGCAGATGGCGCTCTGTCCGTCTGTCTACGATGTCTTACCCCGGGCCTGTCTTGCAAGCGTTTCACAGGCGACCAAGCCGGCCTCCCCCGCCCCAGAGCCTGTCTGAACTGTCTGAAGGGTGTAAGATGAAGCGCATCTTGCGGAATCCATTTCAGCAGAAGAACACGACGTTTGAGTAGTAGCAGTAGTTTCATTGGAGGGAAATGGGTATGGATTTGGAAGGCCATTGTTTGGAGCTTGGTTACTTGAGCTACGGACAAATCAAATATTGAGATGCAGACAAGAAGTATTCCTGCTCAAGATAAAATGATTTCCTTGTTTTCTAGCAGGCCTGTCCTGTCTAATCCATTGTGCATTGGTGCGGGATGGCTCCATTCTGGAGCCTTGTGGAAGAAGTTCATTTTCTCTTATGATGGGCAAGATGAGTAAGTGATGCAAATTGGAATGCTAAATTTCATTCAAAAATATCTTCATTAACTTCTTCTTACCACATTCAATAAAGAACGTTTCGTTAAGCCCTTCTTAATGAAATCAGCCACAACGCAATCATCGGTACCGCTTGAAATTACCGGTAAAAGCACAATTAATAGCATATTTAGGTGAGCTGGCATCATTTGTCCATGGTAATGGTATAAGGGAAGCGATATGTTACACAACGTGATGCGACAATTACTCTCGGTTTCGTCAACTCCGCATCAACTCTTCGCTTAATTTCGTCAAAGGTTCGTCCTAGTCCGCATGCTGTTTAGCGTGGTCTTCCCCGGTGCGAGGGGCAAAAAGGAACCGGTTGTAGCCCAGGGTTTTTGACAAATGACAACAAAGAGCAACGTAGACGACGGTTTTACCCTCATCAACTTACGACGTGGGGAGAACTCTTCTTTTTTTTTCCTACATCTCATTCTCATGACACTGTCGAAGGTCAGGTTGAATGTTGCAAAAACGTATGTTTTACTTTGGGGAGGAGTTCCCTTTTCTGCCCTTCCTGCTTTAATTCGTGTTCATTATCCATAATTAGCGTTTTGTAATAATCACCACTTTAAGCACAATGTGTAATGATTGAGCAAGATTTTTACCCTTTTCCTTGATCTGAACAGTTCGATTAATGCTGACGTGTTGCTTGTTCGCTGCATTTTGCGAGTGAAAGTTCCTTGACGCTTCTGTCATCCTTAAGCGGCCTTCAAGCGGCAAGACGTACTGCGGGACATTTCTTCATGTTTGAAAAACTTCATACTGGCACAAACACAAACACACACACACTCACGTAGAATTGCATTTTATTATCATAAATTCTTATTTTAGCATCTTTTAATTATAATTTATGGTCACCATAACTTACGATTAAAAACTCGTGGTCCAATTTTCCTGCCCTCCCTTTTCGATTTCTACCCACTGCCTGTCCAAACTATTGCTCCCTCGGAACCGTCGTGTGCATCGTGGTGTCGGACCTGGGACCGGGAGTGCTTTTTTTTCTTCCTCCCCCTCCCCCCCCCCTATTTCGTCTTCGTCCGGCCAACATCTATCCAACCGTGTCAGGGAAACGGCTGTTTGTTATGACTCTATCACCCCGGTTCGGCCAGCAATTCTTACCAAGCCTGACGAAAGCCTCCCGCAGTCGATTCCCTTCTGCCCTGCCCCATGTGCACCATTAGTTCCAGTGACGCCTTGCTACTGCTGCTACCGCTGCCAATGATACGGTGGGTGGTTTATTGTGGCCCACTCTTCTGCCACTCTGTTTGCTCTGCAGTCGGAGGAAGAAAAACTAATAACTATTGCCCTCCCGCCGATGGTGGTGGTGCATGGTGGATGGAGCCAGTCCGTCGTCCGTTTCGCATAAATTAATAATTTACGTCCGTGTCGCTGTCGTACAAAACTCGGGCTCGATATTTTTAGCGAAATCGTTGCCTGCCTTGATGATGATAATTAATTTACGCGTAAATAATTTCTAATGTTTTGGTGCTCATACATCCATTCACCTGTAATTAGGGGGGGTGTGTAACACACCAAACGATCGCCAATTAAGTTGATTTTTTCTAGCTAAAAGTCTTCACCTCTTCACCTTCAATGATAAAAAGGGTACCGGAACCGATGTTACGCACAAATACTGTCGCAGTTACATAAAACTAGGGGCTTCCTTCCTTTTTCCCAGCTGACATAAGCTTACCATTGAGCGCTTTCAACATCTATTACGCACGTGTAAGTGCCCGCTCCAACTACTCCCAGAGCTTAATATCACACTAAGAATCTGCCGCAAATGTAACGTGCGCCAGCCTGCCTGTCACCTGCCAAGACTGCCCGGGCTCAGGAAGCTCAATATTTACACTGCCTGCCAGTACCTTTTTTTTCTTTTCTTTTTTCCTCTTTTTAGCACACAGGGATTTGAAGATTCCTTCCCCATTCTGCTCTCCCCCCCCCCACCCGATTCAGTGCGACTTATAACACCGTGCCGCACTTAACCGGCAAACCGAAAAACGGGCACTGATTAAATCGGAAACTCATTCGTTTAACCCGCACCGGGGGCTCATATTTTTCCCTCAAATTCTCTCCAGCGTCAAATTATCTGATAAAATTTATACATTTACCCTAAGCCTCAATCTTACTTCTGTGTCGTCGTCGTCGTCGTCGTCAATGCGCCCTGCCTTGGTCCGTACTATCAGGTTGCTTGCGGGATTTCGATCCCGCCCGACCGGCGGATGATGATGGCACAGAACGGCAACCGAGTGCGTGTGCGTGTAAATCGCGTGTGCGTGTGTGTGTTTGTGCGCACAGTAGGCGCAGTGGAACGGCGGGGAACCCTTACGCGCGCGGGAAAAGGTTACGCACAATTCGGCACCTTGCGGAAAAGCCCCGGGTGTGTCGACTTGGGTGATATTTTCCAGCGCTCTCTCTTTTCCATCTCTTCCATCTCATCCAGCTCCCGAGCATCTTCTCGGGGGCAATGTCGTTCCGTTAAAGCTACAGTGCTGCACAAAAGTGTTTGCGTAGTCATTGCTGTCATAGTCATAACGGTCAAAGGAGGCCTTATTTTTGAAACACGTGGTTTCTTAGGTACTCCAATGCAACACGTTCGCGTAGTTGCGCAAAGACGAATGTCTCTCTAAGCGGTAGGTCACTGTTATTTGATATGAAGTTTTACAATTCAAAAACACACATTTTGCATACAATTTTACCGCAGCAAAGAACTGTTTTGTCACACACTGTGCCCGTGTATAGGATAATCTACAACAACCAACAACAGCAACCAAAAAAAGCATAACTTTACAACCGTCACCTCACCGAAACTTTACCTACCGCATGCAACGTTACTCAAGCTTAACTGGGCGGGGGGATTAACCGTAAAGAAGTCGCCTCATCTCATCTGCTCCAGCTCACTTCACCTATTGGGTTCAGTCATTCAGCCGTTCTCACCTTCCGTGTCACCTTACCGCGTTGCGTTGATGGAGTAGAGCACGGAGCACCACTACAAGGGGTGTTTTGGAGCAGGGGACTCGTCCTTACATAGTGCGTGTGAGTATGGGAGTGTGGAGGTGTATTTTAGTCGTCATATTTTATGGATGATAACATCTTTACACTCCCAACTCCCCCGAAAAACCCGTCATTGCGGGAGTACGGTGGGGGATGGTAACAATATTTGCTTGGTTATTTTGTGTAGTTTGGGTCGTTTTTTTTTCTCTCTCTCTCTCTCTCTCTCGGGTTCTGTTGCCATCTCCGATATAGAAGCGTGTAGTGTCTTTTTGTTTGCACACCGCTTGCTTCGCTAGGTAAGATTGGCATGTTTCTTTTTTTTTTTTTTTGCAGTACCCATCATACCCCTCCCTTACTGTTGCTCACCATCCCGATGCGATGGATCTTTGCTGCTCTTGATGCGCTCGTTTCAGCATGAGCCACTTTTCTTTCGTTAGCGGTAGTAGCATCATAAATACTCTCCCGATCGATTAGGAATGGGTGAAGGGTGAGTGCTTTCGGCGTAAATAGTTTGCCTAGGGAGATTATTATATCGAAATAGCAGTATCGAGCACTTTGGTGCAAGCTCGCAGAAGGGACGAATGTGTTTTGTTTAAAAATGGTCTTTATTGTTTAAAAGTTTTCTAAAAATGATTGCTTTATTTGACATAAAATTGGTTTAGGTACATGGAATTATGTTTAGATATAGTTATATTGAAAAATCTGACAATTATGTAGTAAAAATTAATTCTATTATATAAGTTTACGCAAAAGTTACTATAAGTCTTATCGTTATGTTGTGAATTCTTACAACTTATAAAAGTATTGTGTTCGAAAAGAAAACAACCTTTTTAAGTCCTTCCAATACCTACACAAGACATTAATGCTGTTCTCAGAGGTGCGTTTAGCCACAACAATTTATGGCCACCTTCTTCCTATATGCACAACGTTCATCTGAACGCTTTGATTTCTGTCTTTCATTTCTTCTTAGCTCTTCCTTTACATCTTTCTTTGCCGAAAAGAAAAATTCTAAACATTTCTTCGAAGACTATAGAAGAAGAAAAGAATTGCTCCTGTTCTCCACAATACCTACCGGAAGCTTGGCAACTGTACCACTCCAATCCCTGTGGAGTTTCTTTCCATTTACTGCCCTTACTTGTGAAATGCTCCCCAAATGCCGTCTACCTTCCATGCAAACCATCGTGATCATCATCATGGTGGAAAACAGGGCTAAAGGTCCCGGTGGGTCATTGTGCTCCGAGGACAAATTAAAGTCGTCTTGTGTGCTGTGCGGGAATTTACGACACTCTTCGTTCGTTCGGGGGAGAAAAAAAAACTGTATGATAACTGTTCCCCTTTTCTTATTATTACTAGCAACAGTTTCTACGATGTTTTTTTTTTTCAGTGGCCAGTGCCCATAATCACAGCACACAAAAATGAAATTCAATTTTAACCCAACTAGGTCTTCTTTATCTAGCTCAACGCGTCTCGTTCCTCTCCGCCGTTGGGCCACCGCAGTCTGGGCTGGGTCGTGACCTTTCCTAGGCTGCACCATCAGCCCCACCAGGACCACCACACCGGTCTTGCAGATTTGGTATCTGTTTGATGGGGAGGAAGCATCGCTTTCCACCCCCATCGTTAGCCGAAACACTTGTCCGAGGGCGCGGAAGGGCTCGCCTGTCACGGCCAGAAGGTGACGAGCGAAAGAATGTTTGCACTCCCATTGTCAACGGTGGCAAACGTTATTTTGTTTGGGCAGCATAGATTTTATTCATGTTGCTGTGTCTTTCTCACTTCACACTTTTCACACCCCCTACCCTGTGCTCTGTCCTCGTCCAACGAACCGCAAGCACTTTGATGCACTTTTGGTGCTCTGTTTGTCAGTAGTTAAAAATTGGTCGGTTTTTGCTGTTGTTTTCTTCTCTTTTTTTTGTATTTGAAAAAAACAACAACAACAACCTCCACCGTTTGCCAAAACCAAAACAAAAAATGTACGACGTTGTCTTGTCTGCACCTATCATTCGATGCGGACGGGTGCATTAGCTTAGGAAAAATCGGGCGCGCTTCTTTTTTTGCCTTTGCCTTGATGCAGTGGTGCCCCGGGGATGCCCCTACACCGACTCGTGCAAGCGTTTCAGGTTAATGGAGCGACGTGGCGGTACACAGCATGAAAACAAACATCAAACTAAAGTCGTCTCAATCAATGCCATCGGCAGCGAAAACCAGACCGTCGTACGAATTTCCTACTTCTTGCCAACGCTTGCCAACGCACCACCGGCGGGGCCGACGGAGGAGCATCGCAAAATTAACGAAACATAAAAACAATAACCCACCCTTCCTCTCCCCCCCCCCCCCCCTACGAAGCTCCTCTTGAGGTGGTGCATTTTTAATGTTTTCGTATTATTCCTCTCTCTAACGCTCTCTCTCTCTCTCTCTCCATCCATTTTGAGGTTTTAGATGGTAGCATAAAAATCTGACACACATCAATAAAACTAGTTCGATTTTTGATAGTACGAGGTTTTTTATTCTTTATTTTCCCCTTCTCTAGCTCATCATTTCCGATGCTTTTTTTTGGGGGGCAGGGGTTCAAATTTCGAAGCCAAAGCCAGTCTTACCTTTTGAACCCTTTTTTTGGCTGGTCCCTGGACCGGGGCCCGCTGCACATTTTGCATAATCGTTCGCTGAGTTACGAGGTTTCGGCCTCGGCCGGGAAAACGTTGCAAATGCCGCTGTCTATCAGCCGTTTCTTTTACTCCCTTGCAGTCATCAGCACTGTGTGGGGCTGGTGACTCCTCTCCACTTCCGCTGCACAGTTTAATACACTCACCAGACCAAAACTTTCTCCACCCAAAACCGCCCCTCACATCGCCCTTTCTCGTAGCGCTCTCCGTTTTGTTTCTTTTACCTTGACGGGTCCGTCCGTTGTCCTTATGATTCGACGTTATCAGTTTCAGCTTCAGGGTGCGAGTGTATCGCCTTTTCCCGGTCCGCGCCATCCCGTGTTTCCTACCGTTTTTTTTTTCGCTGTCATTTCCGGCCACATCGAAGTCACATCGGTTGCCATCAATTGGGTGTTTTAATTTTTTTTTATTTTGCCTGTTTTGACGATTGCATTTGCCCATACACAGCGGCGAGCTCGATGCTTGCGATTTTTATACCTTTATTTTTTTATTTTTCCTCTCCATATCACATCACGAACCTTTGTCGTGCCCATGGTGACAAGACAAAACCTGTCCTGACCTGTCATCAATCAAATGGATTGCAAATGGGACGAAAGGGTTTTCGGTTGAAGCTTTCTGAGATTTTTTTTCTTATTCTTTTTGTACTATAATTAATGTTCTTATCTTTGCAAATGACAAGTGCAAATACAAATCAACAAAACTTAGTATTTATTTTTATTGTTTTGTTTTTTATTTTTCTTAATTTTTGCATGTTTGGTTAAGAATATATTATTGAATTAGCGAATTTAATTTACTTTTTATAAGAAGCTAAAAAGACTAGCTCAAAACACATTTTTTATTTTTTACTTTATCCGTTTGAAGGCTAAAAAACGAAAAAAAAAATCCAATATTCGTCTACTAACACTACAAAAAAACACAAACACATCACCCTAATGACGATAAAACTTCATCTGTGGCTAAACAAAAACAAAACCTCATCTATTTTATGTTGTAAACACTTGCACAGCTGCATCTAAACCTCTCAATGTTCAACCATTCATTGCTTCATCGAACCAGCACACCCATTCTCATGAGCAACACACACACACACACACACACACACACACACACACACACACACACACACACACACACACACACACACACACACACACACACACACACCACACACACACACACACACACCACACACACACACACACACACACACACACACACACACACACACCACACACACACACACACACACACACACACACAAAATACACCCACTGTATACTTACCCCCATACACGCATTTACTGCAAAGTGCAACGCATTCGCACCCGATCAATCAATCAACCGACCCTCGGCCATCAATCAATTTTCTTTCACAGTTAAGAGCTAATAAAATTCAAACGTTTTCTCAAACATCACCACGGGACGGACGGAAATAACACAGAAGAAAGGCGAAACGCAACAGATTGATTAGTGTGAGGCCACGTGTGTGGATAAGGCACAGAGATTATTTTTATTGATTATCACAGAACTTTCCAGTCGTTTGTACACATCTTCTCTTTAATGGGAGCAAAAACTGTCATAGCTTTATTACTACGTTTTAAAACCCTATATTTCCTATTCCATAGTCCTGCTAGAGAAATTCTCTCTGTTGCTATGCTTTAAAATCATCAATACAGTCGCAAATTCTGCCATGCATGCCTCTATCATACCCATCAAACTATATTTCACGCAATTCCGCAGTAATGTTGTGTTGCAGATATTGGTTTATCACGGGGGAAAAATACGACCCAAGCGTAATGCCCATAATGCTTCACAAGCGAACACAACAAATGTCTGGAACACACAACAAACCCCCTCCTCATATGCAGTTGCGTAAAGACGCATATCGATTGCTCACCAGGCAAAAAAAACGCACCAGGATGTGTTGCGTATACCCCTAAAACAAACGCTCCCCCCCACCCCATTGCCAGCGCCCAAACATTTGTCAAGAGCAATAGAAGTAAATTGCTCCCTGCCTGTACAGTGCGTCCCATAAACGTTTACGAGACGATTTTCGGCTTTTTCGGCTGCTCCTGCCGTCATAAAAAGCAACTGCACATACACACAAACACACACGCGCGCAACCAGAGTCACGTGCAATGTTGGCCTCCTTTTCTTCCCGCTCCTTACTGCTTCACAAGGATACGTCATCAAAGTTGGCGACGGCGGCTCATCTAAATTCGTGACGAGTCGAGCTCGTCAGTTCCCGTTTTCGGCTGGAGGGATATTAATGACATCACACTAGTTCCTTCCCTACTCCCCCCCACACAAAGTCCTCAATAAAATATCCCCTTCCTGTGGCACGCAATCGATTCATTTCGCCAAGTTCCCTTTCAACGGGGACGGATATTCGGGCACACAAACACAGACACACACACACAAAACCACCGTATTTGCCGGAATGTCACTTTTATCACCATCACATTGCGCTCTCTGGAATCACCTTAAAAGTAAAAACCCTTCCATCACCATACGTTACACACAGCTTGCGTGAAACACCATAACCCTCCCTTCCTGCGTAGGAGCAACATAAAAAGTAATGCTCAATTATACGATTATCAGGTTCAGTTTGTTTTTTTTTTTTTGGTTCGCTCCTACTTTCCCTTGTTACACACACAACTCACACAAACGCACCAAGAACCCTCCCAAAAACACTAAGCAGGCTATGTCCAACGGATAGCCAACGCTGCCAACTGGACTGACTGATTGACAAGCACGTTCGATTGAGCTCGAGCCACGATGCTGATGACGATGATGACGATGATGATGATGATGACGATGGAGGATGATGATTTATGCACTTGGAACCCAACCGAGCCGGCCGAGCTCAGCACCCTCCGTATCGTCATCGCGCGCGACACATTGCGCGCTTGAAGCTCCACACTGGAATAATGTGGCCCGAAATGATCCCATAATTTACGTCCCATCGTTTTCCCTCATCTCGCATGGGAGGGAGGTGGGGAGTTTCGTGCCCTCGGCTCGGTTCTCCTTATGTGGAAGTGTGCGCGTGTCTCTGTGTGTTTGTGTGTTCGTGAGTCGTTCCGAACGCTGGAGTGTGTTCGGGAAATTCACCTTGCGCACGCACCACTTTTTCACCCATCCATACCAAACCCTCTCGCCGTTTCATTCACCCCAACGCACCACTAAATGGTGTGCGAGCGAGAAAGCAACAATAACAATAAATTATGAAAACAACATGCACAGCGCGCTGTCTGACAGATGCTGTTTTCCCCTGCCCTAAATGCCAATGCGTCTAGGTGTGTGTATTAGTGCACAACTTGCAAACCGGTTTTTTGACAGTCCGGGGTGCGAGCACTGTGTATGATCTGTTTGTGTGTGTGTGTGTGCATCGTACCTCTTTTCCCCTATTTCGCTGGATTCGCTATGTACACGAGCGGCGGTAAGGGGTTGGCATTCTTGGTTCCATCCCCTCCATTCTGGCCCGATGGGGTGCTCACGAGAAAAGCACCCCTTCCAACCGGCTCGAAATTGGACTGCCGAACGCCGCTGGCCCGGTGGTGAATTCTCACGAAAACGTCAGTTCAACAAAAACAAGCAAGCGGCCTGGAAGCACATTCGCTGTCGCTACGCTCGCTCGCTGTCGGTTTCTCGGTACACAACGCGCGAGAGCCACCAACTTTTCGGGTCGCAGACACACGTGTGTCGGCACCGTCGCGATTCTTGGACGAAACAGGTTCAGTAACAGTAACAGTGGAACAGTTTCACAGAGCAAAAAGGGTGAGAAAAGTTGTTCCGAAGCAAGATCACGCATGGAAATTGTTGCACAAAACATGAAAAACAGTGTATTGTGCAAGAAACAGTGAGAGAAAGTAATCAAAAGGTGAAAATTTCAAACACACTCGTACGGCAAAAATCCCGTCGGTCGCAAAATTGTGAACGTTCAATCGCTCGAGTAGCAAAAGACGGACGTGACCAAGTGCAGTGCAGAAGGGTGACCCGATCCATCGGTCGTCGGGTTGCATCCGTCAGCCAGAGACGTCAGTTGTGTGACAGCCGAAGGAAAGGAAAGGAGGACACTCAACGTCAGCGCGCTTGTCGGTGTGTGAGTGACGGCTCGTCAAACGACTTCGGTGTCTATGTGTGAGTGTGTGTGTGCGTGACGTGCTAGAAAGAGCAAGAGTTCGTGTTTATGTACGCGCAGTAGGAGAAAGAGGAGAGGAAACCCGAAGCTCTCTACCATCCGAGCCCGTGTACATGAGCGTACCCACGTGTATGTGTGTGTGCGCATGTGTGCCTGTATGTGTTTCAATCTGGGGAGTGCACGAGTGAGTGAGCAGGCAAGGCGACACAGGGCGGTGTTCGGGCACGCGCCAGAAAGAGAGAGGGCACGCGCTCGTGTGTGCGCATTCGCCTACTGCGCTAGTGTGCGTTCGTCCTTATGTGTCACTCGGTGTGATATCCACCACAACGAGATGTCACAGATGTGATAGGTTTTCGTCGAGCGTACACGGGACAGCAGCAGCAGCCGTCGACAACGCAGAGCCGTCTGTCTGTCAGCTTCCGTCAGTCAAAAGTCGTCGGGTCGAGCGGAAACACAACACACAACGGATTGCTCGCGATTGCTCTCCTACGCTTTCGGGGCCAATCGGACCGTTCGTTTCGGGCCATAGGGCAACATTTTCGGAGCTTTTTCCCACAGCATCCTCAGTCGGTCAGTTGACACACTAACGGCATCTCGGGACGGGTGCCCGCAACGCAAACGCTTTTCACTGTGTTTTGGGAAAACTGTGTGTGTTTCGGTGGTGGTTTGCGAAGTGTTTGCGCGATTTTTGTGATTTTTTTGTTTGTTTCGCCCACAAACTTCATCGTTAGCAGGTGAAAAACTTGTGCAACAATAAATTTAAAAAAATATCAACCACAAAAACAAACAATGGTGAAATGCAAACGTTAAATTGTGAAGCACTTGCAACGGTGTTGTCCCGGTTGGACGTTGCCCCACTGTACCACCGATCATCGCGATCGAGCCCACCGATCGACGATGAGTTCGGCAAGCCAGCAGAGATGCAACAGCCCGCAGAACGATGTGCAGACAGTGCGTACGCGACGAAATGGTTTAGTTTGTAAGCGGCGCGTGATACGGTCCCCAGGTGCGACGATTGAAAATAATTAATTATGCACCAGCACAACCCAACTCTCCGCCCCTCCCAACACAAACAACAAACACACAGCACGGCAATACGGCGCTATACGAATCGGTTAAGCAAATAAAAGAAAAAGAGAAAAACGGAAAGTAAACGAATGAGTGAAACAAGTTCTAGTTTTTTGTGATAATTGCATCGGAAGCTGCAAAGTGTGCAAAGTTATACGAAAGCGAACGGGCTAGAAGATGAAAGCTTGTCCCGCTCGGAAACAAAATTATACGAAGAAAACCAGAAATTCCATTACAACACTATATACGCGTACGATCATCACGGTTCCAATTTCGGGGAGGCGAAGCGCACTTTGAAAAACGACCCACGGTATACGGTATTTTTTATTGGCAAAATAACAACAACAACAAAACACGAGATGATGCAAGTGTAACAGCCACATCACTGTTTGTGCAATTCGTGAAGCAAAGCGTGTTCAAATTTAATTGAAAATACAAGCGATATAGAGAAAGAGAGAAGAACAACCCCCGAACAGATGCGTAAGTGACAAACAAGTTGGCAAAACAAAGCAACCCAAATTGTGCAACAGTGTGTGCAAACGGTGTGTGTGTGTGTGTGCAGGTGTGTGCGTACTAATTCGCGTGTGCTTCAAAAGTGACAGAACAGCGCCGAAAGCCCCTTTTCGGAGCGCGTTCGAAGTAGGCGACGACTACAACGATCACAATCACGATCACGACGTGTGTTTAGAAGGAAAACATCGCCAGAAGCAGTGCACCTGTTTCTGGTCGCGGGCAAGTGAACGAGTAAAGTTTCAAAAATTGATAACCAAAATCTTCCATCGATGATGCTCCACGAGGCAGTGATGTTGGAAATCTACCGACAGGCCCTTCACGCTAGGTAATTGTGCAAAGCATAGAGAATCAACCAAACGAGTGGTTTTAATTGCTCCAGTATCTCTGGGGATGAGACCTCAGAGATATTTGTTGTTAATTTGTGTTATTGGATGTGAATTCTTGAAATTACGCATTGTTGTTTTATTGGGTGTATTCTTTAATGTTAGGACCTCCAGCTATTATCATACGACTTTGTACGAAACATGTCATCTGGCAGTTGACATGTTATTCAAAACCCTGATCAAACCTATGAAGCCTTGCGACATCGAAATGTTCTATTTCCTTCACGAGACATCAATTCCAAATCATTGAGACCTCATGTAGAATACCTCATAACTCTCTTATTAGGACATAAACTATCATGAGGCTCTCTGTATTCTTAAACCACAAATTGCATTTTTGCTACCAAACCCGTTGATCATTCTGGTGTGACTCGTTTCCTCCAAATCGCTCATAATCAAGCTAATCAAAATCATTACCGCAACCTGTGAACGTCTCTTCAAACCGTACCGTAATATCCCAACGCAAGACACATTCACCGAACCATCACTACGATGTGTTGTGGAGTGATGTCGTCGGTGGTTGCCCCATGGTTTGAGTTTTGAGCCAAACGCTACCGAACCACAGTGGACCACTGAGTGTACGCTTTTCTAATCCACAAGATGATAGACGAGACGGCGAAGAATTTGCTACCGGTTCTCCGGTACGCGCGCCCGAAAGTACAAATACCTTCCAAGTTCAGTTCAGTTCACTCACTCACATACCCATTCCCGAAACCCTGGAACACGCTTCTGCGTTATTTATTGTTCTAACGCTCGCTTTTAATTACCTCGTTAAAGACTCCCAGGACGGGCGAACACGCGGGAGGTGGCGGTGGTACTACATTGTTGCTCTCCCTGCTTGGTGGAAAGCAGGAGGACAGACGAATATGTGATCCAATTTTGACGGTCAATGGTGCGTGGCAGTGGGGCGCGGTAGAGATGCAAGCACCGCAAACAGGCCGGATAATGTTTTTCGCCGGCCCACCGCCTACTGTTGCTGCTCCGTGGCAATGTGCGAACACGCGCTTTTTCACGCGCGCACCGGGTTGCGGCGTTCGGCAAACCACGGCAGCTCGAGCATGGCCTTTTGCCTTCAGAAGTGTTTGCCGGTTCGGATTTTCGGGGCCGGTCTTAACCTTCGGGATGCTCGCCGTACGCTGCCACTGTATGGGTGCGTTCGTTTCGCGAGTGCAGCTAGAAGCGTTTGCGAGATTGCGTTCTGTGGGGAAGGTTTTTTTTTTTGCTGTTGTTGCTGCGTGTTGCGTGTTGCTTTTACTTACGCGTACGCCTAGAGCCGCGCGCCACATGCCATGTGATGTCCTGCGAGCACACAGACACACATACATACTCACAGTACACTTGAGCACAAGTGAATGAAGAGTGGATTTACGAGTTGCTCTCAGTGCAGTCGTAAAATTTAATGTACTTTGGACCGCGACCGTCCACCCAATTCTGCCACGAACGATTCCTTCTGGAGGGAAGCTGTGACATGTTGTATAGTTGTGTGTTTGTATTTCTTTTCCTTTTTTTGGCTTCTGTTTCCATCACCATCACGGGACAACTGTCACCTAAGAAACTCTCTGTCACTCTCTCTCTCTATTACCGGGTTGTTCGTCCCGGACAGGACACCGGCTACCTGAAGTTGTATAATCATTTTTCAACTACAGACCCCAACCCAACCAACTCCCTCGATCCCCTTATTTATATTGGTTGTTTTGTGTCCGTTTGCCTCGCTTGACGACGATTGGCTACCGGTCGAGTCGAGTGGCAAAGGCAGTTAAAACAAAAGTGATCGGTCAACCGTTGGAATCGGTTTCTTTCGGTAGCTTCCGAACGGTGTGACCTGGGCCGAGTGGAAAAGAAAACCACATACCACCAGCTCGACTAGATCACCAAACAAGACAACCAACTCGCCAGAAAGGTGTAACGGGCATAGTTAGAAGAAGGGGGAAGAAAAGGAAAACAGAAACAACCTCACTTAATTTATATCGCCCATATTCCGTTGGTTCTTTTTTTGCCCTTCCTTCTCATACACCTACATTTGTTGTCATTATTTATCGTGCCCATCATGCCACGATATACTATACGTTTTTAGCCCGTTCGGCACCGGTGAGGTGCCCAATTAAACTGAATCATCTTCAGCGCCCTCCTCCCTGTTCTGCCACCCAACCGCACATGCCGCACAGGGCAGAGTCATCAAGCCGGAAACTCGATAAACGATTACAGTTGGTGCGTGTGACAAATGTCAACTATGAGGAGTAATAATTCATTTTAATAACAACCAACTAACGTTCAGTGCCGTTCCCTTCTTCTCTTTCTTGCTCTCCCTCTCTATATCTCTCTCTCTCTCTCTCGTCGCTAGATGCGCTAGCCGAGTTCGTTTCTACATTTTATTTTTAATTCAACGGTAACATGTCATGTGGTGGTAATACTTTAGTGGGGTTTTTTTTTGTCTTCATTTTCTATGATGGACTTCTCATATCTCTGTTTGCCTTACCGTGACACACCGTCTGTTCGATAGCATGACGGTATGTGTTCCGGTTCCGTTGTCCGTAGCGCATCCGACAACAGTGGTCACAAAGTTGATGGGTAATCCAAACAGCCAAACCGGAAATTATTGTCCAAGACACACTTCTGTATCATCCGTTCCCGAAAGGGGCGGAGCGGGGACAGTGTGTTTGAATTGTAACCTTGCATTTTATACTGATGAAATAATCAAATCAAATCAATCGATTTTTTAATATCGATTTTTGTACGGAAACGCATTATAAAAGGTCACATTTCTGATATGTACGTCATATCCCTAGACCTAGATAAATCAAATTAATGTCCAATGGAACACCAACAATTGCCTCAGAAAGGCCATTGCTTTTCCAGTTTAGATTTATATTTTTCTCTCTCCAAATTGCCTCCCATCACGTGCAATTGAAACCAATAGATATAATGCTCAACCAATCTTCCTCAGCTCAGCACTCTAATTTTAAACTTCAAAAACTACTTCTTTGTCATCACGCGCTGGGAGAACGAAATGCAGCCAGGCGACACATTAATCATTGTACCGTTCTGCCCCGCGCCTCTCTGCCCATAACGTTGGAGCAAACACACATGTGGTGTGCGTGTGTGTGTTTTGCTGTTTCGGCCCGATATCTGCCTTTGGCTGTTGTCTATTCTGGCGCCGAGAGAAAGAAACCAACGCAACACACAAATGGATCCCTTGAGATGTTGCTCACGTTGGCTGTCATCCCGCCGCATCAGCGTGCGCTCGCTGTATTAAAATCTTATTTAAAGCATTATCACCTACGAAAGAATGAGACATTTTTTGTTTTAGGTTTAGAAAATCTCACTCTCATAACTGAAACTTTCATCGGCCGGTTGTCCCGTTTTGGTCGCTCCCCACCACGTGTACTGTCCGTTCACGCAAGTCCGTTTTATTACGCAAACCCATCAAATATGTCTGTATATAAGTGTGTATGCGACATTTGGTTTGTTTTATCGCAGAGACAGCAGCTCCGAGGTCCTGAAGACCTCCTGGGATGTTGCTCACACTCCACTCCATCGCCCATGTGTCCAGCACGCGGGAACGCACCTCACTCACCGGTGACACACGGCCCCCGTGGTCGGTGATACTGGCATACTATCTAAATTAAAATTAATCCCTTTTTAACTGACAAAATTTAATTTATTGCCTTTTATCTCCCAAGGCGACCGTACCTTTGCCTTTGCCCCGCACGGCTATCGGCGCGCTCAGTCCAGCGCTATCCGGAGCGCTTCAAAGGGGTTTCAGATTTGAGGGACTCGCTGCCTTTTAACCCCGCTTGCGCAAAGAACAAGAGCGCAACGGGAGAGCGATTGACTCACGGCCGATAATGGGAATGTACGTGCAGCACATTTGGGAAGAGTATTTTTCCCTCCGAAAAGCACGCACATACAAAGACTCGCTTGAAATCTGTCAGTCAAGCTCGGGCAGCGTTGGGAAAATGGACGGCAAATGATCTAGAGTAGGCGACGACGACCCACACACGCGGCACCACACATTCCAGTTGCCGTTCGTATCTTTTCGTAGCTCTTCACCATAAATCGTTATTTATATGCTTTCTCTGATCGCTTTCCTCACATCACACCACATTACACGTACAAGAACCCCTAGTCAGAGGGCTCAAAATTGGTTCCCTATTTATTTCGACAAAACCCTCAAAATCGTCAACGGTGTGTGTGCGCTTGTATCGATGACAGGCTGAAAAAGTTTTCTACCAGTTTTCTTCGCCTGCTTTGATCAGTTTCAAAATAATACACTCGATACACTTATTTATTGACGGGAAAAAAGGGAAAGAATGCACCAGCACTTTTACCTGCATGTGTGTGTGTGTGTGTGTGTGTGTGTCCGCTTGCACTGCACTTATTAATCGGTCCGTTTCTTTTGTGCTCCGGTTTCGATTTTTATTATCCTTTCGAGACGGTTCGATTCGCGCGCGCGTGTGCGTGAGTGCACTTTTTGCTTTTGCCGGTGCATCGCGCCACCATCGCGTTGCCGTGTGACCGAAAAGCCACCCTTCTCGGAACAACCCCGCGAGAGCGATGAAAAAGCAGATCAGCAGCAGCAAACACGGGGCAGGCGTGGTTTCCTGCCGTCTGTTCTGTTTGTTGTGCCTTTCTTTCACTCTTCCCTTTATCGGGCCGTCTCGCTTTGCACCGACGTTCGCATGCAGCCAGCCTTTTTCTGTTCTGCTTCTGTTTGTTGTGTTGCTTTTGTTCGCAGTGCGGGAGGTTGGTCATTCCGGCCCAATACAATTGCCGGATTGGTTTCGGTCGAACGGCCTGTTTTTTTTGTTTTGGATTGAAGTTGTTAATCATGTCCGTCACCGGTGAATGCGGATAATGATGATGCGTCGTTCGCTGTGTGTAGGTGGTGGGTACTGTCAGTCTTGCCCCGCCATTCGGAAACTGACCAGTAAGGCATCTCGACGGCCATCAAGCCATCAAAAGTGCTTCCCACCGAAGCACTTTTGTCGTGGGGGGCATTGTGATGAAGCTGAAAATAACACACACACACACACGCTCCCAAAAATGTATGATTAACGACCATTGAAACACGTTGAGACATGGCGAGAGAGAGAGAGCGAGAAAGTGCTATAGTGGGTCCCCGATTGGTCCCCGATTCTTTGTTCGTTTTCAGCTTTTGGTCATTTTGATCGGGCGCATTTCTGACGCGCAGACGGCACAAATCGGTAACATATGGCCATTAGGGAACGATCCCCAAAATTCCCAACAACCCCCAACTGGAATGATGGATGGAGCGCGATGCGGCCGGTGTACGGATAGTGGATTCCCGTGGTTTTAATTTGCTCTGCTTTCAGTGATACACTCCAGCCTTTCAGATGATGAATTTTAGAGGTACAGGGAAACAAAAACACCCGCTTTGTATTTATATATCACTCACACTCAGTTAAATCCATTCTCTAGCCAACATTTTATAAACAAAACTCTCTCCCTTTTCTCCCCCACTGCTGTAATGTGAAAGGATTTTTACATATATATTTATATTCGTCACTTGTTTGTGGCCAGTTCCCGTCCCACCGCTGGGTTGAACAAACTTTAGCACATTGAACATTCATACACGCTGGGCAAACACGGGCAAACGGGGGCCACCATCAATCGTGTGGAGTTTTGCGATAAATGCAATTTATGACTAGATGATTTGCTGTTCGCTATCATGCATCGGTGCATTAATGAACCGTACCACTAGCTCCCGGGCGGGTGCAACCGGAATAAGTGAGAAGGAGAGCGAGAGGCAGAGCGAGAGCTAGATTGGCAATCTGAGCATTTTAGCACCTTCTCCTTCTTTGCCTACCTCACTCACTCACTCACTCACTCACTCACAAATCTCGTTTCATTTGCACTGCATCAAAGCAACATTTGCGTTACCAGGCGGCGGCAGCGGCGGCGGCGACGGTAAACGCATGGCACACCATTAAGGTTGACATCTAATGCCTCCCCCCGCGCCTGTACCGGCGCTCGAGCACAGGTTCCGCTTTTTATGTGTTAGTTAATAACAATAATAGCAATAATGATGATGATAAACTCGTAATAAAACAATAACTGTAAATCAAGTCGAATTGACAATGACAGAATTATCCAATAATATCTAACTGTGCACATAACTATAAATCAATTTTCCATTCCACACACACACACCGCGTGCGCTTGTGTCACTCAACTCGGCTTCTATTTCTCTCCCACTGCTTGGTTGGGTTTGTGTGTGTGTGTGTCATTTCCCTTCACCGGTTTTGGTGAGTGCATCGGTGACGCCAGCTTATCCTCCTACCCGATCTAACCGATTCCATCCGTCCACATAGCTATCCATCCATCTAGTCCGTGATTGGACCGCCATTCTGCTGGCATGTCGTCCCCATCCCCCCCCCCCACATCTAACCACCCCGTCATTTCCACATTTTGTCCGCTTTGTTCATAGAAGGGATACTTTCGTGGTACTGTTTGCTTCATTCACTTCTTTTGCCACTGTATCGACCCGCACGGCGGCGCAATGGTTGAGTGCACACGCACACGTGGTTCTACTTTTTCCCGCGGGCACGGACAACCGAACCAACATTAGCGGGAAGGGGGGAAAACGGGTGGCATCTACCATACCTATTTCACTACGTAAAACAGAAACCGAAGGCTACATAAATAATATTTGCATTTAGGGCAATCATAATCCACTCCACACAGGACACGGAACGCGACACACAAATACACTGAAAGCACACTCACACAAACGCAGCAGGTCGATGGCCAAAAAAGAAAGCCAAACTGCCGTACGACTGTGTTTGATGATGGATTGGCCTCGCCTTGTTTTGTTTCGCTTTCTATTTCTCTCTCTCTCTCTCTCACTGTCTTTATTTTCTAAATGTCGCGTCGAGGCCCTAGTTTTGGCCCGCATTCGATTTCGGGGATTTTCCCACATGGTTTTCAATACCGCTGGGTGACACTCTTTGGTTTTTTTTTTTTTTGGTTTGGCCATGGCCAATGGAAACATGAAATATATTTTGTTTTTTTTTTTTGTTAGGTTTCACAATTTATACCAACATACCGTACTGGCAGCGAAACACTTTGAAGTGTTCCCGGGGCGGGTTTTTGAAGGTTTTTTTTGGGTTCTCGCGCTCAGTGGAGCATTTTTTCCTCCAACTTTAAGAGGAAATATTTTAGAAAAACTGATGTATGTATCCTCCTTGGAGGCCAATCGGTTGAACACAAACATACACACACACACAAACACACCAGTTCATCATAGTTTCGTCAACCGCTGGCCATATTTAGACGCGATCGTTCTTCATCGGTGTTTTTCCCCCCAACAGTAATTTCTGGTAGAGAGGGTTCCCCTGCTTCTTTCCTCAATCGGTAGAAGGAGGGAACCTGTCATCGTAAATCAAACACAAAAGCTGAAAATTGTTCCATTTACCCTATCGCTCGCATGCTCGCAGCGCTAACGCCAACGCATGCGTTGATGCGCACCAGTAGCAATTGTGGAATCGTCTGCGCAAGCACGCGGCGTCGGCGGCATCGTAGCAATCCGGCTTCCGAAAAAAATACCGCGGCGCTGCTCACGCGTCCCGCTCACTATCTTAATCCCAATTGGCAGGCGGTGAGTCTGGGCCGCTACATTTTGGGGGAAGCCATCGCACGCTACCAACGCACCAACGTTGTGCGACGTTTTGCGTTTGAATGCCATCGCGCAGCGCTGCGAACGAGCGAACGATCGCGTATGACGGATCATGTAGATCCGAGGCGGGAGCAAGGGGAAAGCCAAGATGCGTTCCCGGGCATCCCGGGCTAAAATTTGAATGGTCCATAAATTATGGCGCAGCACGGTACCGGCGGCTAGGAAAAGGTTCTGCCCGCGGTGAAAAAGCGCAATCTTGGCGCGAAACGGAACGGATCGGACCGGTCGAGGCGCACACACGCCGAAACACCATAAACAGTTTAAGCTCGTTTAATCCATTATTTGTAGCAGCACGGCGCATCATTAGGTCATTAGGATGGTTTAGCTAAGGGGGAAGGAGATTAATTCACACTGCGTTTTTTTTCGCTTCTCAAATCAATCACACCGAACGTTAGATCTTAGAACAGATGTGCAACACTGAAAGGTTATGCTACTTAGTCGGAAGTGTACAGGGATGCGCTGTACAAAGTATTCGGTTGTGATGTTTGGTAGTTTTGGAAGGAATGATGCAGGGGTTTTTTCTTTCAAAATTAAGATACAGCCTAAGTAGACTGAAATATTTGTTATTTCTCAATTAGCTCTTAGATAAGTTCAACTATTTTTAAATTTTCTTATGCAAGGAAACAAATTCTAAGTATCGTATTGATGTTAAGTAAAATATACTTTAAAAGAGCTTGTGATGATTAAAAACAACATATTCTTCTTCGTCAAGTTTATTTTTATGAAGAAGATCTAGGAGTTATTTATTGATTATGTGTGAGCTGAGCCTCTTCTTAACACATATTTTCTTTCTAACAGCTATAAAACGGTTTAGATATAATTAGATTATTTAATGTTTTCCACAACTCGCATTGGATTGAAATAATTTCCTTAGTTTCAGTGAGTTTCTGGGTGTATTTAAAGGGGTTTATGGGTTTTATTGTAATGTCCTGTTGGTGGCACTAATGACCCATCTACTTACGGCTCATAGGACCTTTCGGAAGACCTCACATTTTATTCACTTTTGTATTTAATACAATATTTCCCTCCCCAAAGCCTTGAATTAGTTAAAATCTCGCATCTTTGCCGCTTGTTTCTTGAACTTTCCAAGCAAATGCAACTTAAGTCATTGCACAATTATACTTAATCTTATTTCATGTCAAATAGCTAATTATTTAAAGCTTTTCAACATGTGCAGTAATTATTAAACTAGCAGCTTACCAAGAATTGACATCTTGGCTATTAAAAACAGCAAGTAATGGATGCTTCAATGCCAAAAAGCAGCTCTGATGATTCAAAATATTAATTTGATATTCTAAATTACAATAAAAAGGGTTAATTTGATCTAAATTGTCGCCTCTCAAGGTCATAAGTTGCCAATTAGCATTGGTTTTCGTAGTATCTCCAAAACACATCAATTAAAATCGAATTTATTCTAATATTATATTATTACTATCTTTGTGTTTTAAGTATTTCATTTTTTTTTTAATTAGACACACCAAACGACACAAACATTGCAATACATCTGCTAACGTCCTTTTCCTTCTTCTTCTTCCTTCTCTTCCCCGCAGTGAAATGGCCAGCCCTAGATGCCAATCGAGGGAATCGTCGTCGGGCGGTGGGCGCTGTCCCTCGGACGAGTCCATCCGCTCGGAGGGGGAGCGTGACGAGCAGGGCGCGGGGAACAACCTCAGCCCGGTGTCGATCACGCTGCCGCCGACGTTGCCACCGGCCGCTGCAGCCGCCCTCCTGCCTCAGCATTCGGCCGCCATGGCGGCGTACCTAAACGTAGCAGCCGTTGCAGCACAACAGAACCGGCTACTACTGGGGTCGCCGCTGGCCGCCGGCCTCGCCTCGGTCCGGAACGGGTCACCGCCCGTGCTACCGCTCCGCTCGCCCACGGACGAGAGCGATGACGCGACCGTGCTAGACTTTAGCAAGAAGCGTGGCTCGGGTGGCGGCGGTGGCAGCGGTGGAGGTGGCGACGAGGACGAGGAAGACGACGATGAGGACGAGGACGGTGGGGACGGTGCGGGTGGAGCGGGTGGTGGACGTGGAAGTCGCGGTGGAGCAGATGGGGACGGCGACGGAGACGGTGGCAGTGATTGCGGGGACGCGGTCAACCTCAGCCAAAAGTCGGGCCTAGGCGATAACAGCCCGCTCGATCTGTCCGTGAGCCATCGGAAGCGGACGGGCAATGAGGACGGGGCGTCATCGCCCCCGCCCCGCAAGACGACCCGCTCGCTCGACTACAAGCCGGCCATTGTGACGCCCTGGAGTACACCGGTTACGCCGCAGCTCCCGTATCTGGCGGCGGCTGTTGCGGCGGCCGGTTTGTCCCCCAAGAACAATCACCACCACCATCAGCAGCAGCAGCAGCAGCAGCACGCGGTCATGCACGCGGACAGCTGGAACGGCAAGCACAAATCGGTGGCAGCGGCTGCAGCGGCTGCCGCGGCCGCCGCCGCCGTCACGAACGATGCCACGAAAGCGCTCGAGAAGATGTCGGAGCTGAGCCGGCTGGGCGGGGAAGACATCTACCGATCACCCAGCTCGGGCAATTCCGGTGGTGGTGGTGGTGGTGGAGGTGGAGGAGGAGGAGGTGGCCGACACAGTGCCTGGCAGTCGCACTGGCTCAACAAGGGCGCCGACTCGGCCAAGGATGTGCTGAAGTGTGTCTGGTGCAAGCAGAGCTTCCCATCGCTCGCCGCCATGACGACGCACATGAAGGAAACGAAGCACTGCGGTGTTAATGTACCCCCCGGTGGCGGTGGTGGAGGTGCGGGAGGTGGCTCGGGAGGTCACACACAGCAACCAATTCCACCACCAGCCCAGGGCAACAACAACAACATGGGTGGTTCCGGTGGTCAGGGTGGTCAAGGACACGGTGGATCCTCCAAACCTTCCCCCAGCGAGCTGAACATGCTGATCAAGGAGACGATGCCACTGCCCCGGAAGCTGGTGCGCGGCCAGGACGTGTGGTTGGGCAAGGGGGCGGAGCAGACGCGCCAGATCCTGAAGTGTATGTGGTGCGGCCAGAGCTTCCGCACGCTCGCCGAGATGACGGCGCACATGCAGCAGACGCAGCACTACACCAACATCATCTCGCAGGAGCAGATCATCTCCTGGAAGTCGTCCGATTCGGACAAATCCGGCGGTGGTGGTGGTGGTGGGGGAGCAGGTGGCCCCGGTGCTGGAGGTCCTGGGGGTGCCGGTCCTAGTGGTGGTGGGGCGAACGGAGGAGCTGGTGGTGGCGCCGGTGGTCCCGCCAGTGCAGCGGCCGCCGCCGCCCAAACGAACAGCCACGTCAGCGCGGTACTCACGTGCAAAGTGTGCGATCAGGCGTTCTCCTCGCTGAAGGAGCTGTCCAACCATATGGTGAAGAACGCCCACTACAAAGAGCATATCATGCGGTCGATCACGGAGAGCGGCAGCCGGCGGCGCCAGACGCGCGAGAAGCGCAAAAAGTCACTCCCGGTGCGGAAGCTGCTCGAGATGGAGCGGGCCCAGCACGATTACGGCAAGAACGGGGCGGCCGAAACGGCGCCCAACTCGGCGGCGGCGGCCGCCGCAGTGGCTGCGGCAGTCAGTGCGGCCAACAAACCGTTGCGCGATCTCGGTGCGGGCAAGATTACGTGCGAAAAGTGTAACGACAAGATCGAAACGACCATGTTTGTCGATCACATTCGGCAGTGCATTGGCGGGACGGCGCTGCTCGCCGCCCAGCAGCAGCGGGACAAGCTGAAGAGTGCGCTGCTCTCGAACACCATCATCCCACCGGACTCGATCTCCCCCGTGACGCCGACCGGGCGCAAGAGTGTTAGTGATGATCTGGCTTCGCCCCTGTCCTCGCAAAAGTCTCCGCTCGGGTCGGACCTACTCTCGCCCGTTTCAATGCTGGCGAAGAAAGACGGCAACGGTGGTGGTGGTGGTGGTGGTGGTGGTGAGAAAAGCTCCTCACCTTCGGTGTTGAACGCGATCGAGCAGCTGATCGAGAAGAGCTTCGATACGCGATCGCGCCACGGTGGCTCGAATTATGCCGGAGGCGGTGCAGGTGGTGCCACGCAAAGCTCGACCCCGCTCGGTTCGAGCATTCTGAAGCGGCTCGGCATTGACGAGAGCGTAGACTACACCAAACCGCTGGTGGATCCGCAAACGATGAACCTGCTGCGATCGTACCACCATCAGCAGCAGGCACAGTACGCGTCGCAGCAGTACGGGCGGCGTGAGCGCAGCGGCAGTGAATCGAGCTCAATCTCCGAGCGCGGCAGCAGTCGGTTGGACTCGCTGACGCCGGAGAAGAAGTTTGACACGCCGAGCCATTCCACACCGCGCGGAACGCCCGACAAACCGTACGGCGAGCAGTCGGATCATGCGGATCATGCCGGGGAACCACTTCACGGGCAGCCACCGATCAAGCGCGAGCTGCACAGTGACGATGAAGTGCCGGAGGGGGAATCGAAGCCACCGTCCGAGCAGGGCAAGATCCGCATCAAGAAGGAGCTGATGCCGGAGGATGCGGATGAGCACGAGCAAGATCACGAGATGCGACCGCCGAGCAAGGCGCAGCAGCGTGACGATCGCGACGATCGCGAAGAGCTGTCGGCCCGGCGCAGCAGTGTTGCGTCGAGCCCGGCGCCCAGCCCGCGCCTCTCCACCGCCAGCGTACCGCTCAGCCCGGCGGCCAGCCCGCTCAGCGATCACCATTCCATTGCGTCCCGCTCGACGCCCGGAGCCGGCGATTGTGGCGGGAAAAAGTCATCCTCCAGCGTGAGCAACAGCCTCGGGGCGCTTTCGTCCATGTTTGACAGTCTGACTGGGGCCGGCAGCGGCGGTGGTGGATCCGCCGCAGGAGATGCAGCATCGTCCGGCAGCGCAGGCGGTAAGAAGACGAGCGCTCACCCACTGGCCGCACTGCAGAAGCTTTGTGATAAAACGGAAACACCGTCGGCCGGTGGCGCCGGGGGACGATCGAGCAGTTCGGCCCTGCTGGCCGCCACCACGAACAGTTCCGGCTCGCGGACCGCACCCGGTGCCATCCTGGCCTTTAGCTGGGCGTGCAACGATGCGGTCACGTCGGAGGACGTCGCCGGCGGCACGATCAAGTGCGCGTACTGTGATACCACGTTCGGGTCGAAGGGTGCCTACCGGCATCACCTGTCGAAGGCGCACTTTGTCAGCGATGACGTCATCCCGGACCCGAAGGTTCCGGCGGGTTCGAGCGGTGGCGCCCTGTCCCTTGCCGCTACCAGCGGCGCCCAGTCGCTCAAGACGCGCTCATCGCCCGCCCCGCACTCACCGAAGTCGACCGGCTCGACGGCACCGCTGTCCCTGGTGACGGGCGGCGGCTCATCTTCTGCCGGCGGCTCATCGTCCGGGTCGTCCGGCGGCCGGGACAGTGTCGAGCGACGCGTAGGGCTCGAGCAGGGCAATGGACCCGCAGCCAAAAGTCCACCCGCGTCACAGTCACCCGCGTTCGATGAGAGCCCGCACTCCAAGTTCCTCAAGTACACCGAGCTGGCGAAGCAACTCTCCTCCAAGTACGTCTGACACGCTTAAGCGTCAACACTAGCGGAAGCCGAAACGGAAGCCAAACAACATGGGGGCGTGAAATGAGACCGGAGATGGAGCGCAACAACAAAATGGCGATCGTCAATGGACAGTTTCTCATTGCCGTTTGCTTCTACGAAGTCCCAGCCCCGAAGGTGAGTGTTCAGATGCAGATTACTCATCGAACGCACGCGGTACACAGGCGGTACCTTACACTCACACATATCCCTTCGAGGTTGGAACGGGCGGCAATGCGGACGGCGACATCGATCGGGGGGCCGAGTGCGCGAAAACAAAAGGCAATTTGAAAGGTAAACTATAGTCAACTTAACTGCAACACGGTTATACGAAAATGAAACACACGAACAACAAAATACGAAAAGTGAAACAACGTGCGTTGAACCAATTCGACGCCACAAACACATACACACTGTAGCGCTGCGCTTAAAATAACACGAAAAAAAACGAGTTGGGGTGAAAAAAGCAAATTCAATTTACTCTGGAAAAAAAAAAAAATTGGTATACGTAATTTACACAAACCTATTAAAAATGCAAACATGGAAAAGTGGTTAAGAAATACGAAAAACAAACGCAAAATTGCAAATTTTGGTATTGGTAACAAACGAAGAGATACGCAAACAGTGACAAAACAAAACCTACATTTTGAGTATACGGAAGAGGAAGTTTGGATGAGTTGGAAAAATAATAAGGACAAAACAAACACAATCTTACGCAGAAAATAATTCACAGAGTGTTTAACTCTTCGTTGCAATTACACGAACAAAACAACAGAAAACTCTAAACTAAAACTTAAAGATAACAACCAATCAGCTCGCAAACGAAAGTAGACCATTATTCTACATGCAATGTAAAACAAAGTGTTTAAAAACAGAAACAAAAAAAAGCAAACAAGAAACAACCAACAGACGTGCCAAAAGTCAGTATACTAAACAAACAAACAAACAGCTCCGATCATTCACTTTATACCGTATGACTAGAAGCAAGATTTAGCGCACAATTATAGAAATCACACATCAGGAAATTGATCTTACCGAAAAAAGGACATAATTTTCTTTTCCATTTGGCCTGTTTTTGTCTGTGTTATTCGGTTTATTAAGCTCCACTCTACTCAGGTTACATGTTTTATGTTTCTGTTTTTTTTTTTTTGTTTTTTTTTTTTTGTTAAGCGAAAGTATAAACCTATTATGTGATGAGTACAGTTTCCTTTTAGAGTATCCAGCAATGCTTCTTCCTTTTGAAGTCGTTTTTGCCCTTCGACACTGGTCGGCATCCTGCAAGCGAGTGAGCGTGTGCGAAGTTAACACGATCGCCATCGTGCTGTAAATAGGTCACTAATAGGACAACACACACACTGATTAGCCTGTCTTTAAAATAATGGATTAAATCGCACACAAAAACACACGGATAAGGAGATGTGGGGACAGGTTAAGTTCCATCCTCTCAAACGTATAAGCATAGTATACCGCCCCACGCTCGCCCATTTTACTGAATTCCGTGAAGTACGCGCAGAAAGTAAGCATTTCTAAAACGGCTGTCCAAACAAGCAAAAAAGTAAGGAAAATAAAAAACAAAAAAAAAGAAGATAAACAACCAACTAGGCATTAACAAATAAACTGCAAAACTCTAAAAACCTCTAAAAGTATTTTCCAAACGCCTGCATCCAGTTAGCGAAGCCAAGCGCATCAAGACGTAGCAGTATCCTATAGGGAATCCAATTGGGCTGGAGATGCGATTTAAATGCAACAGCAAACAGCAACAAAAACTGAAGCGATTGATGAAAACTTATTTATTGAGAGTGATTTACGTAACTTATAGGATTACTAGGAGCAAGGAAGCTAGTTCTCTTACGCCCCCAACCCTCATCCCTCCCTCCCCTCTCCACAGGAAGCATCGCATTAGGCTTCCCTCCTGTCCCAAAACGAAAGAGTGCGCCGGGTTTGTAAAACTTGAGTGTGTGTGCGTGTGTGTGGCACCCATCTTCTCCCATCTTCCTCTCTCCTTCCACGGGGAAAGCATTTAGCATTATTAGCACTCTAGAACTACACACAAAATCCCATACACAGTTCATACGATCGAAACTCTGTATACGCGGGCAAAATTGCAAAAAAAAACAATTGAATCAACGCAAAGCAGTCGAACTCACACAATGGTATACTGAAGAGAGGACTCTATCTATACATATATATAAATATATACATATATTATAAAAGAACAAAACAAAAACCCCATGTACATTGTATATTGAGACGCAGTTTGAAGTATATTACTATATAATTATTATTATTATTATGAATATTATTATTATTATTACTATAAATATAAAATACGATGAATGCAAACTAGAAGCCTGCAAAATCTCAGCTCTGCGACTCGCGAACACGGATAAGCCGTGTGTCGGCTTACACGGGCCATATAGAAGGTATAACAGTGGAAAAAAGGGGAGTTAGGTGCGAGCGGGTATAGTAATAATATAACAAACTCACACACACACAAACACACACATCTATTTAAAATGTTTGGAATCTTTAAATGAAACAAATTAAAATGAAACACTCATACGAATACGGCTGAAAATTAACAGTGCTAGTAAGAAGAAGAAGAAGAATAAAACGAAAAAGAAGGGAAGATAAAAAAACGTATACGTAATTTGCCGCCAGGATAAAAAAGCGCTAGGGTAAAAGAAATGAAAAAAAATGAAAAAAAGAAACAAAATATAATACAAACAGTACAGTGAGAAGTAAAAAACGAACGAGTCAAAACTTCGCTACTGCTTGAAGCAAACGGGAAAGGGATGAAAACGGCATACTCGATCAAAGTGACCAGTCAGCCGGCTTCTGTGCAAATTAATGCTTGCTGGTTCGATGCATTAGATCCTCCAACTGGGCTCTATTAGTTAAGGAAAAGTTTAAGAAAAGTGACACAAAGCATTGAGAAAAAACATTGAAGAAAATACGCAAAACAGTCAACAAGCTGCCCAGTGAAAATTGTAATTGTAATACACAAAATAACCAAGTTCGGCAACCAATCACCATTAGAGTTTGGCCTTCCAATCCTCCCCCAATACGCCCCTGATACAGATGACGAACCTTAGCACAAGTGAGTAGATAAAAAGCAGCCACACGAAAGCAGCAGCTAGTTAAATCTACTACTTGCCCTACTTGCCATGTCATGCTTTCCCGTTTTGTGTTCAGCGTGTGGTGAAGCGATAGTAAAGATGAAGGAAATTTGTAAAATATGTTAATTTTCAAAACGATTGCGTAAGACACACACAAAAACATATGGATAAACAGCTCATCGCGAGCTCCAAATTAAGGGATAATACATCTAATAACTAGTCTACTTTGGATCACGCCACCATCATACACACGTGCGTGCGCGCGCGTGCTCTAGGAATTAGAAGAAAGAAGAAAAAACACTCCAATTAACATACCAGAAAACAAAACAAGAAATACGAGAATCAAATTCGAAGCATAAGTTTACGAAAGCTGTTACGCTCGGAGATTCGGACAGAATCTTTACCATCACAAGTATCGCCAAATTTGTAAAATAACAAAAGCAAGGAATATTAAGTAATTCGAAACTCGGGCGCACTATACATTGCAATTGCCATGGCTCGAAGGTGAAGGAGAGGGAAAGAGAACACAAGTCAACTCGAGTGAGAGAGAGAGAGAAAAATGCATGTGAATGCCCCCGCAAAAAGAGCCAGCTTGAATGGGAGAAAATGGTGAGAAGAGAAGCGAAAAAAGAAACGTAAAATAAAAAAACAACAAAACCTATAAATAATGGAATGAACAAGAAGTAACAAAAGAACAACATAAAATCAATTATTATTTAAATGCAAATTTTTAAAAACACTTTTAAATGCCTCTTTCCTCCCCCGTCTTTACGCTCTTCACCACCCCTCCCTCCTGTCACAGTAAGGTGGGACATTCTCCGGGGGTGCAGCAGAAGAAAAAGGAAAGAAATCTCATAGAAGGGTGAAAGAATCGGAAGAAAAACTCTCAATTGCATTGCATGGAAAAAGAGAACAAAAAAGGAGAAGGAGAAAAAAATCCTTCTCCCACTTTACACAAACGCCCCCTTAATACGCCCCAAACTGAACGCAAAGAAGAAGAAGAAAACAAGGTACGCTTGCGTGGGCAACAAGTCGCTCAAACCGAGAAATACGTCGATGCCAGCAGAGCAGAGCAGAGAGATGAGGTGAGGGATGTTGTAGCAGGAATCAGTGACAAAACTAAAATAAAATAAAAACCGACAAAATACAACAAACCTATGTATATGTTAAAATTTAAACCATTGCATTGCGTAGTGCGTTTTCTTTTTTTTTTTTTTTGGGCAGCGTCATATGAAACGGATCCGAAACAAATGCTTCGATGGTGATGGTGGTCGCAGTAGGCTGGGTTGACGTTTCTCCGGGAGATTGTTTTGTTCTATTGATTTGTTTTGATTTGTCGTGTCCACTTGGCATTGGCTGAAGACGTGTGTTTGTGGTCCTCTCGAGACTGCAACAACACACCAAAGAGTCTCCAGAGAACGAGAGAGTGAGAGAGAGCAGGAAAGAGCGTTTCAATTCGCAGCTGCAGTTGCATCGTTCGTACCGTGGTGTGGTGTGCGGTGATGGTGTGTCCCGGCTAAAGGACCTGTTTACGCGACTCCACACAGTGCACAGACAAGCACGCTCCACTCTCGCGCTGCTCATACCAGAAGCCATCGCTGGCCCCGTACACCCAGCCATCTCTTTCGCACAGGTGCGAGGTGAGCGATGGACGCTGTCCGGCTCTTCGCACGGGGGAGTGAAGGAAATGTCCGCATCTCTTCAGTCATGTCGCCATCATTTCTGCTCGCTCGAGTGTCGAGTCTTACTCGCCCTCTCTACCCGCTTTGCGCTGATTGGGCTCGGACAGTTATGGGTGTGCGCGTGAGCGAGACCAACTTATTCAGCGGTGGAAAAAAAGGGTTGCACTCCTCGCCGAACGGAGAGACAGCCAAAGCGGCCGCATTGACGAGCGTGACGGGCAATAAAGCGAAACGGGTGCAACGTGCAAAACAGACGTCCGATAAATACACACCAACCGTATCCCACCCCACACGACCAAGGTATGTGTGTGTGTGCTTCTAGGAAGGGGTAACGTGTGGCGAATCATCATGCTCGTCGCTTAACAACACCTTGCGCCTCGGGTACAGGTAGGGAAAGATAATGCCGAGCGGATGTAGGATGAAAATAAAATAAAGAAAACAAACTCGGCGAAACACGGCCATAAATCCATCTTTCTCTGCTGCTGGGCGAAACGACGGCTCGTCTCTTTTGCGCGCGTGCGATGAGCGTGTTGTGTTGTGCAGGTTGTCTTTGTTTCGCTCGGGGGTGAGTTTGGCTTTGGCTGCGTGCATGTGCAGAAGAAATGATTGATGGCTGGTAGTGGTGAATTTTTTTTTCTACTGGGGCTTTTTTTGTGCACCCTGTTCTTGCTGGTATGTATGAGAAGTTCACCACGAATGCATGCTAGGGAGGGGCGGCGCTGCTGGTTAATATCGATAGAGAAGTGGTGGTTTGCATTTTGGTGGAATTTAAAATTGTTTTCATGTTTAAAAAAATAAAAAGTATGCAAAGGAACTTAGAACCTTTCTTCAGGTTTAAATCATTTTAAGATAATACGCTTTATTTATTCCTACATTCGTTTTGGGCTCCACAAGTTCCTCGTCTAACAGTTGAGCCTAAACTTACTAATGTTGTGTATATTGATCAAAATGCTCAAAAATTTAATAAACCTGATCAATAAATTTTTAAACTTTTATGCTGCTAATAAAATAAAGCAATATAAAAAAATAAGAATCGTTGCAATGTGTAATATTATTTGTCAAGACCGTAAAGCGATTGTAGCGCTGGATTTGTAGGTAGAATTAACTACAGCTGCGATCTATGATGGCATGTTTATAAACAAATGGCTTTTTAAATAACAATCCTAACCAAAGCATTTCTATATACAATATCATACATACACAGCAATACGGCCTTTTCGGATCGGTTCTCCTGAATAAAAAATGAAAAAAAAATATATACATAACACACATAAGAATATTTTCTAGATAATTCTTGCTGTGAAACTGTAAAAGTAATTTATAGCGCATGTGTAAATGATCTCAAAGAGTATGGTAAATGGTAAACTGATAGTAGTAGATCAGTTATTTAAACAAAATATTTTCTTATAAACACGGATTAATTGCTCACGAAATATGAGAAAAAGCGTAAATAAAATTCAACAACAGGGGCGCTCTCGTGGTACATTCACCAACTCATGTGACTCAATAACATGTTCGTCATGGGTTCAAGCGTCATATGGACCGTTCCTCCGCAGCAAGGACTGACTATCCGGCTGCGTGGTGTTACTAAAAAAGTCTCGAAAGCATGTATATAGGTCAGCATGATCGCATAGGTCGTTACGCCAAACAGATGAAGAAAAAAAATGCAGCAAGGTATACTTAAAGTTTCATTTTTAATTATGAAAACCAAAACTAAAAATGTTTGATGATACATACTTCTTTTATTACAAAATTCCTTCTGAATAAAAAAACACTACTCAATTCTCATTGTGTGTAAAATTATTTGAAACAATTTCAACCAATTATTACTGTATAATAATCAAACCAGTTTCTAAATTATTGAAGTAGTTTGTACACAATTAAGAATTATACAACCGATCCTTCAGGTGAAATACGTTACAGGATTTTCCACGATTTATTGGTTGATTTCCATATTTGTTTGTTTGTTGCTTTGGTTTTTTGTGTGTTTTCACGATTTTGTTAAGCGTTGTCTAAAAGTTTGTTGGTCCAATTTTATTGATGTTCAATCGGACGATATCAATCAATTGCGAGAACGAACCAAAAGTCTATGAAATACGTAGAATAAATCGTGAGGCTAGCCCAAAATAATATAGGAACCAACGAATAAATCGTGAGAATCCCTGTAATAAGGACAAAAATACGAGGAAATAACGTTGGATGCACACAGCCAGATAAAACTTTTTTTCACTATAATGGTTTTTTTACCTTTTCAAGAACTATAATAAAATTGAGTCAAAAGTTGTAGTTGATCGATTTGCATTGCAAATATCCTTTATATAGAGGGAAGTTGTAAAGACGAGTGCCACGAACAAACACCCCCCAAACATGTTAACAAACGTCACACGAAAAACGCATCTCAACTCACACACTTCAATAAAACAGCGTTTCAAACCCATTAAACTGCTGCCACTTACATGCAGGAAAGTGCAATCGCTGCAAAGGCGTAAGCCGAATCAACACTTGTCATAAAATGCGCTAGAAATGCACTTGACCGAAACCTGCATCCTACCGACAAGCATTGTAACACACACACCAAAAGAAAAGGAAAAACGCCTGGAGGCACTTCGGCCGCGCACTGGTGCACGCAAAGACCGGGTAGAAAGATGGCGGGTGGCAAAAGAATGCAGTAAATCTTTCATGCCCGATGCAATTTGCAGTGCAATAATAAAGGTATAAATCTTTTTTTAAATTATTTTTATAGCATCAATAGAGCCAGGCGCTGCTGGAGGAGAGCGCCGAGCTGGCAAGAGAAAACAAAACCGCTTCACCGGTGAAACTACGCCACATTACTCGCCATCGTCCCAAACACACACAGTCCCAAAAGGCATCGCCACAAACCGAAAATGGTTCACCAGTGCGCGGCGATCAGAGGCGATTGCAGTTAGAATGCAGTTTTTGGGAAATGCTGTCCTTCCCTCCTTCCCTGCCCTCCTTTTCGGGTGGTCCGTTTGTGATAAATGCGATTTAGAAGAGATCAATCTTAAATGGGAAAGCGTCCGTAAGCACCACCAAAAAAGCTTCCACTGGAGAATTTGTTATCATCAAAAGCATTTTTTACCGAAACGCAGTTATTAGTGCAGTGTGTGTGTGTGTGCATTTCACTCGTACCGACACACACTCGTAAAGGATTCGATTCGAGATGCGCTGGGCGAGTTTTCTTTCCAATAAAATGCTTTCCTGCCCATTCAATGAAACTCGTAAATTTTGCGGAATTCTAAGCCATCACTGGCAGGAGGCACTTTGATTTTATGGCAAACATTCTCTTACCTTTTACGATGGTTAAATTTTACGATTCCGTTCCGGGACGAAATGTAATTGCTTCACTTGTTCACCGTTTTGCCGAAAGGGCAAGTAGTAGGTCAATGTAGCTCTGAACTGCATTGCTAGCAGCATAGCACTAATATCACATTGCAAAAGCATGCTTTTGTTGAACTAAGGGCATAGAAATACTAAAATCAAACACCATTTCTTCGTGGCTCTATGTTGCATGATCTTCAAACGATCCTCTCCTATCAATATGCATATTAATCAATAAAAAAGAAGCAAAACTGCCGCCTTATTATTGAAGCAGCACATTCCAGCGTCTTGATATATTTCTCCATCCCAGTGTAAAAAATCCCGACCTCAAATTACACCCTTGCGGGTAGTATCATTATCACCTCGACTGAAAGTAGTCGGGGCTGCGGGAGTGTTTGCAACCATGCCGTGGAGCTGTGTGATTAGTAAATATTATGATTAAAGCATTCGCTGCCGACAGAACCACACTCACTGCCCCATATCCCTAGGCTTAACTGATAAACGAACGTTTGATCTTTATAAGAGATACCGAAGCGGCAATCTTGCCCCCCAAAAAAAAAAAAAAAAACAAGCTAAAACCATGCCGCAACAACCGGAAGCGCACAATTAAATTCATCCACCAACAGCGGCACGGTACATTTTAATCTGCGCACACGGTTGGTTTGAAGCCGAAGGTTGAGCTGAAGATTAAACACCTTCCGCGCGCGCAAACGGGCCGCTTCTGTGCTAAGCAAAGAACGTTTCATTAGCCAACCTGACACCGCTGCACACGTTTACAGTGGTTCGTCTGGCGAGGGAGATTTTTTTTGTTTTTCAACAAATATGCACTACTTTGCGTTGGAGGATTATTTAGAACACAAGCAAACGGGCGGCGGTTCTGTGGGCATTTAATAGACCGAATGTGTACCTGTAAGATTATCAAGAGCCGTATCAAGTGTCAGTTTTGGTCGATGAAAAGCGGTGCCAATGTTTCATAATTTTATATGCGCTCGAAATGCGCTTTGATGTTTGCAAATAAACCGTTTCGCTGTGTTAAATGGCAGTGTGTGTGTGCAAAGAATTGATTCATTTTTGGAGATTTTTTTTGTGTAGTCGAGAAAATATGAAGCATTTTTTTTTTAAACAGACCACCATTAACTGATGTGTTACTCAAAACGACATGAAACATGGTCTGTTCTTCTCATCCTCAAAGCTATTCATAGACACAGTACCAGTACCAGTGCCGAGCGATTCAATTGTTTGCTCGCCGCGTGCAATAAAGAAGCTCGCTCGAACAGCCAACACTTTATCATGTGTTCAAATATTTATCACAAACTCCCCTACTGTGTTTGCGCTCTAATTTGTACACATTGTGCCAACTGCCCCCGATGCCCGAAGCAATCATCCCACCGTTTGATCAGCAACGGCCCGTGCCCGTACTCGCATTGCACGTCATGATGCGTTACATGCGACCGATCTGTTCGATCGTGCCCTCGCTCGCGGGCGTACCGATTCGTGTGTAGTTCAATGAATTAATTGGTTTTGAATGTTTACACCCCCAAAGGGGCCTATCTAATCAGCACGTTTGATGATGGAGAGGATTCCTTTTTTTTTTTTTTTTTTTTTGTTCGAGAAAATAAACATCACCCTTGTACGGAGAAAGAGTGGTGATCTTCAGTGCGATCTTGCTTACCAACGCTTACATCACTCGATCGTCAGGTAGAAGGCGGGTAAAGACACGGGTTTGTTATTGATGCACACTGTTTACAGAACCACTTGCGGGGTGATAGTTATTCCTCACGTTTGAAATATGTTTAGCGCCTATTTGTGGGCCCGTCCCTTCGGCGCTTGCCGAATCCCACTTTGTGGTGTCTCTTCGGCACAAAAGAACGGATCGGTGGGGGCAAGTGGGGCTAGATCAGAACGCACCCTGCCCTTAAGCGCACTGCACTGTGCGCTCTGTGTGTGTGCGTGTGTGGAGGGCAATATTCTTGTATAATTTACAATGTAAATAAATAATAAAACACATGCCTGTGTGTTTTTGATGCTTCTCAGATTATTCGTTCGTTCGATGGCGCTGGTGCGCTGGGCACCGAAATGCTCGCGGGCGCTCGTACTTGTGTGGCGCCTGCACATCAGTGGGTAGACGCTTCCGGTGCATCCGATCGATCGATCCGTTTCATTCAGCATCATAATTTCCCCGTTAATTTACGACCCACAAACTCCACTATACTACAAGGCGGCCAATAGCGCCAGACTCTCGGTTGCCTGCTGGTTGCGCCTACGACCGGATGTGCGGCATTCTTACCATTGATTAAGTGCTATCGATATACAATAAATGCAGAAACCGATGGTATCTTCTTGCCTGCCTGCCTGCCTGCCTGCCTGCCCGCTCGGTTCCTATTGCATCTTGCAACAATGGCTTGTAGTAGTAATGTTGTGGCGCTTCATGAAACAGACGAGTTTATGAGCTGTTGTTTCATGCGTGCATTGCGCACTTGCACAAGTGTTTTTGAAATGTTGCATCCGGTGAGGATCGGAGGATTTTCGAAGCATTCGTCTCCAATGGTTAATGCAGTTAGCATTCAATAAAGTGTGTAATTGATTGGTTTTGAAGTTTAGAAATCAAACGAGGCAGGGTTTGTGAATCTGGACTGCCTTCTATTTGGTTCTGGGTTTGCTTGAGCAATGGGAAATAAATTTTCCAATAAATGATCAGAGAAAAACTGTGTTTAGTTTCTCGTTAGGGGCCTTAGCGTCTATTCAATACAGGCGCCGGCTCCTGGAAGGCTGGACGGGATCGATATCTATCCACACCATCCCATCGTAGCAAGGACTGGTTGCGTTCAGTTGCGTGGTATAATAAGCCTCGGTAACCAGTATAGCCCTGCACGACTGCAAAAGCCTTTAATAAAAACGTAAAAAATGTGTTAGAACATTCAAATCTTTCAAACTAACAGTGAATAACTATTGTAATGAGAAGGTTTTCCTTCAGTTACCATCAGCTTGACACGAGGCGCAGGGGAACACAATGAGATCAGGTAACGTAGGACCAATTGGAGATCTGGCGCACACAAGCATAGAAAGCTACATTCAAGGACCGAGCATCCTGGAAATTTTATTGAGCAAGAGAGAGAAAGAAAGAGAGAGAGAAAAAGAGAGAATTTATACAAACATTATTTTAATAAAACACAGGCACTTACAACGTATTTCATTCATTTCCACCAATAGTAAAGATTATAAGTGTAATCAAATAAGTTTTTTGTTCCTTTATTTATTTATTTATTTATTAATTAGGTATCGAGCCTCCATGGCCTACATACACAAATACAACTAATGTCTTAAACTATGGGTTCCTAAAATTAGACGTAATGCAGTCTCGAATGACACTAGTACATTTCGGTACACTAAAGGACAGGTCTACAAAATTTGAAAATAAATTAAAATTCTTGGACATTAATAACTACGGATCCCTAGCACAGAAAAGACGATAACAAAAGTCAGTTATTAAAGATTGTCGAGTTCTTAAAGGTCTAGTAGGGACAAACAATTTACATGACTTAGCAATAGAGGTGCATCGATTCTTCCAGTGAATAGTTTAAACATAAACATTCCTTGGGCAACCATTCTTCTCTTTTGCAAAGTTTCAAGCCCTAACAACTGACACCTCGTATTATAAGCTGGTAGCACGTCGTTATGTCTCCACGGAAGCCGCTTAACAGCTACCCGGGTAAATTTTCGCTGGATCCTCTCAAGCCTCTCAATTCTAGAAACTTGCTCCGGAAACCAAGCAACCGAAGCGTACTCAATCAAAGGACGAACAAGGCAACAGTAAAGTGATTTTAAACAGAGAGGGTCATGAAACATTTTGCTACGTCTTATTATTTGTCCAAGAGTCCTGTTAGCCCTAGCAACTACGTCGTCAAATTGTTTGTCTAAATAAAGTTTTGTGTCTAATATAATGCCTAAGTCCCTAACAGTTTCAGATCGAGGCAATGAAGTGTCAGAAAGAACATAATTAAAACATAAAGGAGTTCTCGCACGAGTAAACGAAATAACCGAGCACTTACTAAAGGTCTGTAAGACACAATGTATTATATTTGTAAACTAAAAACGGTAATGATGCGCCTGATGAAGTTCAATGCACACGCGAAAGAGGCCTTCAAAGTGATAAGTCTAATTAATATTTCAAATTTTTGCGCTTCTGCCACTACAACGTCATCTACGGAAGTATTCGTTTCCATGAATTCATGTTTATTGCCTCAAATTAAGTCAATTTTGTACATTTTGTGAACATGATCGTGTTCCCCTCTATAAAAGCTTTTTTATTGCAATTTCAACAATCCATATGCATTAAACGGTACCAGGCGCATCAACTCTCACAAGGACGAAGATCCTCAAGCTACAATGCAAAGCGTTCTCTTCATACACAGTTCTTAATATCCTTCTGTGGAAAGAGACAAGCAACAGATAGACTAGCAAAAACAAAGCAAAAAGTGTGTTTTTGTCTAAAAGCGACTTGGATAGGACAAGAAATTTAAGAAAAAGATAAGACTAAAATGAGAAAAATCAAAATTACAAATAAACAAAACAAAAACAAATAAAATCAAAATGTAGGAAAAAACAGATGTTTTCTATTAATTAATGTTATTTATCGATTTTAAATTGAAAATTATTATTCCAATCAACATTATTAAAACTTTCAAGCAATACATGCATTGAACTTTTAAAAAATTTAACGAAAAACAAATTGAATTAATAGGTGAATATTTGATCGTGTTGCAAGTTAGGAGCATCCAATCAGTAGTACCGGGCAAGGCAGGGTTGCTTTACTTCCTCGGTCCCTATACAAGATCTAACACTAATTTATCAATTGTTCATAACGATTTCACACCCTTTTCTGCATATGGTGAGTGTTTTTGCATGCATATTCCGCACAACACTACACGCCACACGTTCCCAATCATTACAAACCGGCGTAATTATGCTTCTTACATTTGCGTTCATAAGCGAAGCGAAACAACCATTGAAATAATTATGAAATGCTGCCTTATTTTGCGTGAACCATCTGCATTTTACTATTCTTCGTTCACGCGCGCCATGTACAAGTCTTGTCGTTACTTTAACATGCATCACCTTCAATTTAAATCTCACCATTTCGCTTCAAAATGATGTTCCGGATCTTTGTCCCCCTGAACCCACCACACACCAATTCCACACATCGTTCCCACACACACACAAACACACATACACACACACACATGAGCACGGCACAGATGAAAAGTTTCGCCGCTCCATGTTGTGATATTATTTAGTGCTTTTTTGTTTGTGCAGTCATTAAAAGAATCTGCTACACGCATTTACTGAAAGCAATGATTTGTCGTCAGTTTAGTAATTTAATGGTCAGAAGCCTCATCGCAGGGGTTTGGGGTCCCGCAACCGTTTGGAGAGGGGGGGGGGGGGGAAGCCGGTGTGCTAGCACCAGTGTCGTGTAGGCACCCGAGGTTCAAATTCGAACCCGCGCTTCGTTTGTCCTCGCTAGGATCACACCTCAGCCCTCTCCCTGGCGCGAGCTGTGAGCGCGAACCTTTCTTCCACCCAATCCCCGACCTGATTGGCGGTGCACCAAATGTGCGGTCGCATATGTGTGTGTCTGTTTGTATGCATTACGTATGTGTGTGTATGGCTCATTGGAAGGCTAGCGCGAATCGAAATGTTGCTGGCAGGCAGGCCAGAGAGAGAGAGAGAGAGAGGGGAGGGAACGGAACGGATCCCCTATGAAACGTTCCCTGTTGCCCGAATGCGCCAGTACGCAGGGTTTTACCAGCGTGTGACTATTGAAAACGGCTAACACACAAAATGCTTCTTTAATTGCCTTTTAGTGAATATTTATGATTTTCATTAAAAACGTGTATATGCGCCAGACTTAAATCACTGGACGGAGGATGTTTTAGACAATAGTATTAGCAGCTCCCAAGCACTCATGGGGGAGGCGAAGAAGTGGTGCACCGACCAAGGGGACAATGCCGTGCGATGTGCCTCGTTCATCTCCATCTCCACACCCGGTTGGCGACGACGACGACAACCGGCGACGGAATTGCACGCGCGGCGGCCCACGCGATCTTTCGCGGCTAGTGGGGGAGTGAAGGTGGATATGTTTTTCACCGGTGCGTGGCAGTAGCGAAAGGATTCAACCAAACATACACACACACACACGTGGCTAGGATGAATGCGCGGGCGATGAGTGAGTAAAAAAAAAACCGGTGCACGAAAGTTGTATGAAGTTATTTAGGAGGGCCATTAGTCTCGTTGCTGCCTAGCGCATCTGCGCGGAACGAGCGTCTAATTCTGCAGACGCTCGTTTTCCTGCAATTAAGCATGCTGCTACTGCTGTATAATTAGGCAGGTGCTGGTGGCTGTGTAGTTCAATAGATTATTGGAGAGAGGTTTTTTTTTATTATTATTAGCCTGGGAACTAAGTACCAAACTGTATTATACAGTCGTTACCACCCTAATGTTTCCTCTAAGGCACTTATTTTTGACAGGTTTTGGCTCGTTGGCATCGATGATTGCCAATATGGGTTAATTTTTTGACAAAGGGAATCAATTTTTGAATCTAATTTGCTTGTTTTCCTAAAACTTAAGATAATATTATAGTTTTTTTATATTTTTTCAAATACAGGCTGCAATATTATAAACTGAGCTCCAAAGGAAAGGTATTTTAATTACCCAGTTAATGGCGACATCCAAATATATTTAATTTAATTTTTACTTTTTATCAAATCTTGAATAACTTCAAGTTTTTCACTTCGCAAAACATGCGTCCAATAGTTATGATAAAAATAATTAATTAGGAAAAAATGTTTTATATAAGTTTCAATTTACTGCTAATGAATGCATCAAACATTGTATTCACCCTCTCCTTTTTGTAGTCAATTAAACTCTTTAAATTAAGATTTAAAAAATAAAACAAACAGTCACCCCTTGCTACGAGGAAACGGTCCGGCTGGAAAGAATCGATCGTTCACGGCTTTGTTTAAATGCATGTCGAGTTACGTCTTTAAAAAGTAAAATAATTTGTTTTAGTTAACGAAAATATTTCAAATAATAGACTATTTATTTTATTATTAAATCCTTTGTAAAATCATGGAGGACTGTATTTTTGGCTCATGTTAGGCGCATGCGACCCACGGGCCGTGGTTTGGAGATCCCTGGATCGAGTCTCGCAGAGGACCACCTTCACGATATCTCTAGTTTATGCTTAAATTAACAATAAATGCAAATAATACAAAGAATTTAAATTTTTTGCTGATTTTCAATAATGTATAGGTTAAATAATTGAAATAATAAATGATGAATGTAGTTAAATAATTATTCACACTGGATTATAGGATACAGGCACATAGGATTATGCACATTATAGGAAAAAATCTAAATACATCGAGAATTACCAAAAAATCCTCCAATCTTCCTATAACAAAGCCAAAATAATAGCCTTTGAGTAAAAAATTGAGACACACTGTATAAAAATGGGGACACAAAAATAGCAGAGTTTGAGGTAACTTCTACTGGTAACCACTGTAAGTTCGTTATGAATCATTAAAAAGATGGTTATTAATACATTCATGATGCTTTCAACGCCTTTTCCAGCAATTTCCAAATGCCAACCCTTCCAACAGCTAATGCATTTCAACAATATACTCAAACCTCCATAAACGCTCACGATCATCGCCTCGTTCCGTTTCCCGTAGGCCAGAACCGAAACCCGAAACGGCAGCTGAACCCTGCGCACCTCACCGCATGATTTATGGAAAGATATTAATGCCAAAACAGCACACATTTGATAGATGACTGTCAATAAAATGCATACAATTCATCATTAGCGTGTGCAGCGGGGATGCAACCGGTACCGTCCGGTACCGGGTTTGCCGGGGAAGCTCCAAACGCACCATAATGACGCACATGTCGCAGCGGAGAAAAGTCGAACCCGGGGCCCCGGTAAGAAAGGACGAGGAGGCGTCATTTATTTACGCACCAATGGTACACAAATGCAAACGGTTGGCGTTTTAGCTTTGCGGTTCCAAAGCTGACGTGCGCAGCGAGCGAGCGAGTGCGCGCCCTACCAGGGTGAGAATTATTATTGAACATCGAGCGGAGAGAGTGGCGAGAGGAACGGCTCCGGCCAAGTAAGACCATGCCATTTATTGCGATTATTATTTATTGCAAAACCCGAGCGCTACGCTACAATGCTACCGCACGCAGTAGGCCGTTTTGCTAACGGTGGCGCATTGTGTTCCGCAAAGCATACGGAGACGCAAAGGACGTGCGGTGCTGTGCGAGAAAACCCGCGCGCCGGCTGGTTGTGCCGTTGTTTGTTGACGGCTGGACCGTCCGGCGGCGCCGACGAAGCAGAATGAAGAGATCCAGCCTCTACCGGGACACCGGGGACAACATTAAGACATCCATCCGCACGGCGAGCGAAACATGCGGTTCGATGACACAAAACCGACGAAAAACAGACGCTTTGACGAGAGCGTGATTGATAAATGACAAAATTTTTGGCAAAATGCTACGGAAAATGCCTGATCAACGGCCAACGAGACAACGAACGTTAGCCGGCGCATTGTCCCTCTGCCTCCGTCCCGGGGATTTTGTTTGACCCGAAAGGTAATATTTTATACCATTGATGGTGCAATTTTTCATTACCACCCCTTAGGAAAACTGAGCAAACTGATTCACCTCGGGGCTCGGATTTCTCGGAGTGTGATTTGAGGCCATTTTTCTCCTGCTTACTTCGTCCCGATGGTTGGTTTGGTGTCTGGGATTGCGCGCATGTTACGCGGCCACGTTGTTACACGGTGACGGCGTAAATCAAAAACTGTCAACTTGATCGAACGTATCCTTTACGCTACATCAATGAGTGAGGAATTGGAATTGCACAGGAACAACATACTGCCGGCGCGTGTATGACTTGACGATTCCGCACACTGTTCGGGCACACGGTTCCGACTTCTTCCGGGTTTTCCACGCGCAAAACAGGCATAAGGTACGCTCGTGCCACTTGCGCTCGCTCCCTCGCATCAATACGCCAATATCCTGGCGTGCCTGGGCGTCATCAATTTGCGCAACGTACCTCCCAAGACCTTGGAAGGTGTTCCACCACACTGTTCGCTTCGACTTCACCAGCCGGTTGATAGGTAGTATAAGTGCAGATCGTCTGGCGCGATGTGAGTGATTCACGGTCAATGTGCAATTTATGCTGAAATGCGGGATGTTTATAATGCCGCACACGCGGTAGGCAGTACGCGCGCGTACTGGTGCCGGTTCGGGGTGCCCATTAATCACGATTTTGTCACAAACGTATCAGTTTTGATTGTCGCATTAGACGTACCAGTAAATTGTTGGAATAATGGGATATAAATTATAGTCTCAGCCAGCTCAGCCTAGGGCCGGGTGCCGTTCCGTACCGAGACACTGCTCCCTACCACTCCCAACCACAGTGCTAGGGATAGGAAAGAATCCGGCCGCCACTGCTCTTCGGAGCGCCGAAGGATGGGAAAGGCGAAGGACGCACGAACCTATTTCCAGTCGATAAAGGCAGCTGGTTTATTGAGGTTTTTTGATTTATGGTCGCACCATTTCGGTTTAACTTTGATTTACAGATTGGCAGACAAAAGGGCCAGGTGTCGACGACGCTGTGTTGATTTAATTGAATAAGTCGTAAAAACGCAACACATTCCACGGTCGGTGCCGGTGTGCCGGAGAGGGACGCGAGGGAGAGGGAGAGTGTGCGAATGTCCGCTCCGTACTTGTGTCGGTCAAGACGGTGCGCAATCAATTTATCAAAATTGAGTATTTAATGCGTCTGCATTGGGGCATCGATTGACTTTATGCGGCTTGCGGAGGATTGATTTTTGTTTACATTAGAAATTGATACAAACATTTAATACAAAATATGCTCGGTTCGGATATCTTCTCAAACTTCAACTTAGTTGTTCCATCGGGGAAGTGACTTTCTTGAAGGTCTGCTAAATACTTTGCTATGACGTCTAAAATCTCTTCGTTTGAGAATGCTCTCCGCAAAGTAATTTTCGGGTGTGTGACTATGGAAAGGGATACATCTATTACATAGGGGTGGATACTAAATTTCGTTCCCTAGGCAACTGATTTTTCAAGTAATATTTTCGCCACTAATACAGGTGCCACCTAGTGGTCGACTTGATAAATGCGTCGAATCCTGCAAGGGCGGACACAATCGATTCCCAACCACCGGAGCGTTCCCTACAGCAAGGACTTTTTACTATACGGCGAGTAGCAAATAAGGGCTACTGAGTTATCGAATTTATTTCGATTGACATGTCAAAATTATCATTCAAAACCCGGTACGTTACCCTAACATTGGTGCAACAATGGGAGTTCCATAGTACAGGCGTCAACTCGTACTGAAAATGAAAATGAGATATTTTAAACTTGTATATTTGTATATTTATTACTAAATCGACGGACCTCATAAGGTCACTCGAAAAATACACGTCTCATAGATCTACCTATTACGATGCACGATGAATATTAATACGGTACAACACATCGGCAACCGCCAAGCCGTGATCGCGTACACATCAGATGTTGCAGTCAGAGCCTGACATATGCGCAAGAACGGGTCCCGGCAGGTCCTTGTCTCCGGAATGGCCAGCAGCGCCCGAGGACGAAGGGTTCTAGCAGGCACGTACAGATCAACCGATGAAAGCAATGCCGGGCAATCTATGCTACCATGTAGACGCCCAACGATGAAAGCCAGCCTCGCCTGTTTTATCGGAGCGTCGAGTAGCGGCAAGCCGAACAGAGGAGGGTCAGCCACCACACAACGCTGACAAACACCAGCACTGATCGAATAAGTGCACAATAAAGCCTTTTGGTGCAGAATGGGTCAGAGAGCTCGCGAGTCATGTAAACGACCAGTCCTAGCAATTGGCAGCATCTTGTCACGACGTGGTCGAGGTGTTGCTTAAAGGTAAGTTTAGCATCTGCAAAAACACCCAAGTCCTTGATACAAACGATTATATTCTAAGTTTGCCCATTTAGCCTGTAGTCAAAGTGGACTACAGTACGCGAACGGCTAATGGTGATGAATAGCACACTTCTCAACAGTAAACAACAGTAAAGGAGTTTCGCTTGGGAATCATACCAGGTATAGAAATCATGCAGCAAAGCCTGGAGTATCCAATGGTCGCCCGGTTCCTGGATTTTCCTTCAAATGTTGGTGTTGTCCTCGTAGAGCAGGTCCCATATGAAGCATGATAATCAGGTGTCCCATATGAAGCATGAAGGGGTCTAGAGAGATGAGGTCCTATCCTAACAAAATAGGTATGGCCCATCTCAGCCATAAACCAGAGGATCTGATAGGCCATGTCGGATGAGTTTTACTAGTAATATGGCGTGAAATACCCTGTCGAATCGATGTCGGATTTTACATCGATGTAAATGACATCTACTTGAATGCGAGCATTGATAGAATTCAGTCAATTTCGACTACAAAATAGATATCACATATTGCTGGAATTTTTGAACAGAATATTCGTTAATGAGGTCCAAATTATACTTAAAAGCTAGTATAAGCGAACAAAAGGTCTGCATGATACGATACAGAGGACTGCGGCCCGCATATAGAGCACCTCAAGGACCGCATCCGGCGCACTGACTGCCAGTTTAACATACTTGATGTTAGCCATCAAAGCAACAGTCGATCACAGATGATCTTGGATAAGTAGATCTTGCATTTTCGCTATTTTGTTTAATTAAGTTTAATAGTCGTCTTCAATGCTTATACGATCTTGTCTACAAAACCCATCGAAGTACAATTGAAAATGAAAGAGAGAAGACTTCTTTCACCTTCATTGCCATTGCATGGATACTAGTAGATAAACACTGTCAAAACAAAGAATTTAAAAATGAAAATTTGAATTTATTTTTATTTTTAATAACTTCACTGGCATGTCAACTTTAAATGGCTTACAAACAGAGAAGATAATGATGTATTAAATCTGCATTTCAGACCCGTTCTAATCTCCACTATTAAAATGACGAAGAAATGTCAGTTTTCCAACTGCTCCTAATTTAAGCAATCTCAATTCAAAGCACCTTAAGACTTCATTAAGCAACATAATCAAACACTTCTTAAAACGATACACCACATCACGCCAGCCAGTTGGTTTAGACGTTTAATGTGCGTGCCTATTTCCTTTTCGACTTTTGCTTTTCCAAAACACAACAGGAAAAAAAAACACTGTTGCTCCTTGAGTCGCCAGAGCTGCCATTAATTTTCCACCTTCCCCGAGAGCCGTTACACGGACGCAAAACGGAACGTTGAAATCATTTTTGTAGCTTTCCATAAATAAATACACCATCCATCACTTCAGCTGCTTTCGAGCCTGGTCCAGGGAGCAGCGAGCGCGTGAGATCGATACACCCGCAACTGGCAGCTTCTCCACCCGCACCGCACCAAACCAAAAACAACCCACCGGTAGCTTATTTGCAAGTATATTCTAAATACTTAGCGCGGACCGATTTGTTTACAGCAACCGGCCGTGCGCCGTACGGTGTGGCCCCTAAATCAGATCAGATGTTTCTAATCCATTCACGTGCTGCGTAATTCATCATCGCTTGCGGCCGAGTCGTCGTCGCCACCGTCGTCCTGAGACCGGTGCAGCGGCGACTGGACGACGGGAAACCCTTACTGGAGCACTCACACACACACACACGAACACACATCCGTACCACAGTATGGTGTGTGTATGAAAAGCTGGGCATGTTTATCATCCCGCCATGGCGTCAGGCATTCCAAACGAGGCGTGCGGAACACAACATTTGGACGTGCCGTGCTGGGGCGGGGGGAGTATGTGGGCGCAATTTTCGAATAAACACACTATACTACACAGCCACACAGATCCGAGATAGCATAATAACAGCATAACAAAAGGAAAGAACACAAACCCGTCAAAACATCGGGCGGCGCAATATGTAAACCTTAAACTGTTTCCGCCTGTTTCGCCATCCCCGCAACTGTAGGCCCCTGTATAGGCCCGTGGCCTGGCCGTCGCCACCGATGATGGATGGAAGTCGTAAAACAATTCTGAAGAACACACCACAACCTGCCCGATGATACTTCGCGCAAGTGCGTCACGCGTGGAAAGCCAGTTGCAACATTCACATACGCTCACGCATGGAGCGCACACGAGCTGGAGGGAGAGCGTTGTGAATGGGGAAAGGTATGGCCTAGGTTCCGCATTAGCACGGTTGAATCATTCGTGTGGCGTGTGGTGAGCAGACAGGGGCGATGCAGCAAACGATGAGATAGTGACAGTTGCTTTCATACGGGGTTTTCTATGAATTATGTTGTTTTTTTGGGAGGATCGTTCCACTTAACGTTCATTAAATTCATGTTTTTCCATTGCACATTTGTTTGCAACCGAGCTTTACAGGAGGTGACATTTGATTGTGTGTTTTATAATATTGTATTGCACAATGTACAGTGCTCCGTTTGAATGAGAAGAACACAGCTTCCACTTCTGATCCCTTATTTTACCCTCACAGTGGAAAACATCCTGAAGTGATTCTCATGACAAAGAGCGTTTGTTTTATTTGTAAAATATGGCTATCTTGTCTTGGCTGTAATCTTTTGCTGAGCACTCGACGATAGTTTAAGACAAGCACAGTTAAGCACACACACACACACAGAGAGCCCTCTCCTACCCTTGAGCGCTCCTGCAAAGCTAAATTACAATCAGCTCAGGTCTAGTAGACTAATACACACAACGAAGCACGCGGGTCGCTCTGTCCTTACCAAAAGAACGCCAAAGAACATCTTTCACTGCGCCAAACTTTCCACCATCAGCGGCTTACAACCAACCATCGAAGGTAAGGTAAAGATAAAATTATGACTTCCAGTCCCCCTCGGTCTTCGTACACGGTGACATTCATCATCGCAGGATATTCGAAGCACACGCACAACCTACTGCTGTATCGCTTTGCCGTGCGCGATCATACGCCGCTTGCTTGCGCTTAATTGCGCCTTCTTTCCCTCTCACAATTTTCCCCACCAGCATGGCCTGCTGCTACTGTTGCTGCTACTGCTGCTGCTGCTGGTGGTGGTAGTTGCGGCAAAACGCACCATACGCTTTTTCGCAGGGCAGGGGGCTTACTTGTGTAACGTGACGTGCTGCATCACCGGAGGAGCTGGCGCCCAGTCGGCCTTTATTTAAAAATAATTTTTAATTTACCAACCGTATCAAAAGCAGTTAGAGGTGAATTATTACTATTTTTCTACTTGCCGGGTTTTGTGCGAAAATAAAACGGGAAATGGTCCCCTTTCGGAAACGCTACGGGAAAGGGAGGTCCCCTCGCACTCTCAATCACAATCCGGTGTTTTCTAGTTGCGTTAATTCCCTCGGTTGCCGGGTTTTTTTCTTCTTCTTCTATTCGGTTTTCCATGTGTATGTAACGAGACGGTTGGATAGGGCTTGCATTGTGCCACTGATGCGCGTAACAACATAATTTTTATTGCATTTCTGCTGGCCGCCGCATTGTGCATTGTGTGGCGGGCCGGAGGATATTGATAGGATTATGACAGCAAGGTTATGATTTACTGATGGTTGAATCATGGTTTTATCATTTACAAACAATTAAAAGGGAACAGGGGTGAGGTGTTTAGGATTACTGAAGGTTTAGTAGTTTTTTTTTAAAGGAAAAATATGTAAGTCATACTTGCTAAATTTGTCTTCCGCTTATTTTTGACACTGTTCATCGCAGTTTCCGTTCAAAAAATTGAGTAGATTGAAACTAACGAGAGCACTTGAACAAAACGTTTTGCGATTACATTAAAATCTTTTGATTATTTTATCGTAGAATAGTTGCATAAATATAATGAATTCTCTTAATGTATATTATTTGCTGTCTTCCTTGCCAGTAGCGAGAAAGTTTTCTTTTAAATCTTGAAAAGTTCCATCAAAAAGGGAATAAAAACTCAGCAATTGATATGTTTTCTTCTCTTTTTAAGAGTATTTCTCTAGCTGAACATAACCGTAGGGGGAAAAGATCATTTTAAATATTTTTTACGATTTAGTATCTGGTATGTTTGCTAAACATTGAAATATTATTTAAATTTATAGTTTCACGATAATATTTAATGTATTATTAATTTTTTTTTATAAAACATTTTCAAAGTGTGTATGAAGTGCTAGGCTGTATAGTTATGAAAAATATCATAGAAATAGTTAAATAATAGTGTAAACTCTACATTTATTCATTGAGAGAAACCCTCATATGCCCAAACGTACAACAGCAATCAGCTTAAGGAAGAACACGTGACTCTGAAATTAACGAAATATTACTTTCATTACCACCAAAATGGAACCAAAGTGTATTTTACATTGTCTCCACCGAAAGCACACAAAATCCTTAGTTGTTCAATAAACTAGTTCCACTTGCGATCCACTCCACCTCCATGACCTCTCGCCGTCCAGCTCGCGTCCCGGCCACTAATGTGTCACTGCCACCAAATGTGTGACACAGTGTTAAGGCACTGCAAAACAGGGTTTCTTCCCAAGCCCCATGAGCTGATCAAATTCCGTGTTGTCCTTCGGCAAAGTTTACTAGTTGGCATCGGTGACCGGCTGATCTGTGTCTTACGTGCTGTGGTCCATAATTTATTCTGTCAGCTTTTCGCCGGTACAAAATTTAGACACAGAGAAAGAGAGAGAGAGAGAGAGAGAGAGAGAGAGCGAGAGAGGCAAGTAGAAAAAAAAAAACGCCATTAGTGTGTGAGACCCTACTGTCCTGTGAGCAGTATTCCTTGATTTACCATGAACATAAAAATGATTTATATTTGACATTAAAATAATGCACACATACAAACCGTGCAGCGAAAACCCCGGCAGCACCGTCGGCCCACGGGAACGTTTGGGAGGTTTGGTAGGTTGCGGCTTGTGTGTGGTCTGCAGCAACCACTGCAGCTAACAACGGTGGCATTGGACAGTGAAGACGCGCGAATCCGTCACAGGATATTGTTCAAAGCTTCCAGAATTGTGCACGAATTGTGTTGTGGAAAGTCCACGAAGTAAAGAAAATGCAAGTTGTGGGGAGTAATTAAAATCGTTTCTTTTTAAGTTGAGCAGGGAGGGTATGAAATTCTTTTACACAGACTCATATGAAATATGTAACAGGATTAGTAGAACTGCAAACAAGGCATTAGACCTTAAATGCATAAATGTAAATAATAGAAAATAAAGCTGAAATTTAAGCACTTAATGTAAAATAACCTCCCCATTACTTGTAATCTACATGCGGATAGAACACTCATTTCAAAATATACATTTTTTTAACATAATAATACTCTTAACACCCCAATCGAAATAAAACAGAAAGAGAAAGAACGATCCAAACGGCTTACCTGCTCCCAACCCCCATCGTGCCCATATTTCGTCAATCACTCAATTTTATCTCTTCGGGTCGTTTGGGACACGCGCTTTTTAATGACGATCCCTTTTCTGTGCTCGCCAGAAGTCCCCTTGCTGGGCCGTGAATGTGTATTATTAATCTGAAATTACGTTTATTGCCATTCACATCCCTCAGCGGACTCAACGGACCATCGTTTGCTCGGCGAAAGCGAAAAGGGGTGTGTTTCGTTTGGTACAATTTTTATACCGAACATTACATGCAGGGAAAACTGTTTAAGGAGGAGAGAGAGAGAGAGAGAGAGAGAGAGAGAGAGAGAGAGAGAGTAGAAGAATGAGGATCTCGGTAGTGATCTTAACAATTGATATTTCCCGAGCATTGCAAATGGGGATTCTTTCCCTCAAGTGCCGGAGATTAACAGGCAAATGAAGCAAACGTTTTAAAATCGCAGGTGTTAGTGCACCATTAAACAATCGTTAGAATGTTGCGGGTAATCATCCTCATTAGGGCGTATTTTGTGCATAAAATACCCTTTAAAAAGCTGTAGTTATGAATAAAATACAAATTGTAAAAAGCTATAAAACATTAAAAAAGTCCCGTCTCGAGTAAAACATTAAATAAAAGAAATTTGATTTATTTTGAAACAATACATAAACCACAAAACTGTCATTTCAAACTAAACTAACATTCTAATCACACTAACGTCAATCACAGTAGTCTACACAGATAATACGGTTTCCAACAGCAACACAACCAACACAAGCAAAACTTTCACACATCACACAAGTGGCTCGCCTCTCCCGCCTAATGGACTGACTGTTCGCCTTCTCAGTGTGTACCGAACGCAGCGCATTACGCAAACTTCCAGCATTCAAATCTCCTCCAGGTTCGACACATCCAACATGCCAGAACTGTACCGCCTGTAAGTGGTGTCCCGGGCGCTTGTGATTTATGCGTTCGTTAGTGATAAGTGGAGCAAGCAAAGCGACGGAAAAGCAGCCGACGAAGAATGAAAGACGTACCAGAAAATCCACAATCTACAAACCAGAACCAAAGGATTTACCCAACGTAAGTAGCTTGTGTAGGTGTGTAGCTCCCTGGCTGGCTTTATTTGGCTGGTTGGCTGGCTTTTGCGCTTTCCCAACCATACACAGTTCAAATCAAATGTCTCAATGCCTACTGGGAGTGGTGGTACAGGGTGCAATATGTACGATATACGACACAACCATTAGAACCCGGTGTCTGGCTATTCTCAGTTATTTCTCCCTCCGAGCGGGAACCGCCATCAACCGGGGAAACTCCCACCAAACAACATAAAAAAGGGCCTTAGTGAAGAGGCATAATTTACCGCGGCACGTCATGATTATTTGGTCATTCGCAACATGACACTTCTTTGCTTCTTTGACACATGGTTTTTCATGCAGTTGGTGGTACAATAAAAAACGAGGAATCTCTACAAAAAGTATAGAAATACACATTGAAAAATGCTCAGGCAAAAGCAATCTGAACCTCCACCACCACCACCACCACCAAAGAGCTTTCATAGACCCGTTTCAGTTCGGTTACAGTTTCACGTTTTTGACGACAAAATCGTTTGCCCGGAGACCCCCGCTCTACACACACACACACACACACACACACACACACACACACACGCAAACGGTAGTCTAGCAGGCGTGTATGATTTATTGTGAGCTCTCATGCATGGCTGTTATTATTTTCATATTTCAGTTCGGGGTTTTGTGTACTCTTGTGCTTTACTCCCGTATAGATGTGTAGTTTTCTCTTCTTTTTTTTTTTGCTTTCTCATCCTGCGATTGCGATCGACATTGAATCGTTACAAATGTGCAATTTATTGATAGAAAGCCCGAGAGAGGGGTCGAACAGTTTCTCGCTGGCACCAAAACTGCACTGCCGAGAGAGGAACTGCCGGTCACAATTTCCACTTTCCTTCACAAACGTTCCTGCTATGGCTTCTTTGATTTCCCCGCGCGCACGTTTTGCCACCGTTGGTGTGATCTTTCCAAATGTTTGAGTTGTTCCACTTTTCGCATGCTGCGATGGTAACGAAGAGCCACTTGCCAAAACCGTCCCTATACGATCGCACACAGTTTCTCGCTCTCTCTCTATCTCTCACTCTCACACACACGCGCTCTTTCTCCCTTTTTTCTAGAGCACATTTTTTCCCTCGGCAAACATGTTCTGAACCCGATTTTTACTACACTCCTATAATGTGCAATAATTCATTGACACATGAAAGATGGGATTTGAGTGGAGTGTGAACGAAAGGAGAAAGTGAGTGATGGTGTGCGAATGTGTGTGTGTGTGTGAGTGACCGGGGTGCCGGAAAGGAACTGAGAGGGACCATGCAAGGACCTCCGTTCTACTTCCAGTATCTAGACATGTCGAGGCCACTGCCAGGGCGACCCGTATGTGCGACCTGCTGCTGCTGCTGCTGCTGCTGTTAAAGGAAGAATGCGCGTGCTAATGCGAGAAAGTATGCATGTGTGAGTGTGTGTAAAAAGAGGAAAGTGCCAACAGATCTTGGTTTGATGGTGGATGAGTATAAAAAAGTGGTAATAAATTATGAAAATGTTATAATTTATATCTTCTCGATTAATTCTATTTAAAAAGTTCCCTTTTTTTTGTTCGCTACCCTTCTTCGACCCTGCCGTAAAGGCGACTGGCACTAGCAAACTGGGAGAATGAGCGATCGGTTTCATTGGAGAAGATTTATTTACGGTTTTCGACGCGAGCACACTCTCCGATGTGCGCCTCAACTTTCTTCACCTTTTGTGCCGCCTTCCTCGGCGCAAGTCGAGCACTGTCCGCCCGTCTGCATGGATGAATCGATGCTCTACGTACGTTACCATTTATACGGAACATATTTCTCGCCACGCTGCTGGACGCGATCTTGAACGCGCGTTGTCCATCTTCTCGACATGCCAGCTCGGATTCGGATTGGTAATGTGTTTTTTTTTCCCCCCACATATTGATCGGAGATTATCGGACACGAAGCTTACGGTCTCATTTACACGCTCGTTTGATAATGCTTTGGTAATAAGTTCCATATGGATAAAGACGGAGAAAGAGAGAGAGGGGGGAATAAGAGAGAAATGGCGTAAGAGGCGAAGGCGGTCGAAGGAAAGGGTCATCAAAAGAATAGAAAGGAAACAGGATGCCACTAAATCATCGCGCCATCGCGCCAATGACGAAAATGCAAGATATATGGCAATAAATTCACCAGAATGTGACACCATATCCGATGGGTGAACTTTACACTGCCGTATTGGAAATGTGGTTCCGCTGTGCTATTTTTGAAGGATGAAACTGTTGGTGCACAACACAAAAAAAAAAGAAAAACGGAGAGGAAAAAAACCGTTCGACCAGAAAGGGCATCAAACATATTGAATGTTCTGTAAGGGTGGGTTTGAGATTGAGAAAACGATCGACATTTCTATGCAATGTTGGAAGGAATGGGTGTAACATGAACTGAGTCATCATTCTGTGCGTTTCACTCAATTTATGTATTCGATTGAATAGGTCGATATTTCTTGTTTATTTATTGGATAAATATTCTGGTTTTTTTTATAATTATATGTGCAACATGTTTCAGACCCTTCATGCACACAGGACAGCAAAACAATACATTAATTCTGCTGCCAACTTTCGAGACCCATTATGCAGCGTTTAGGGTTACATACACGTGATAAAATGGGTCCCAAAAGCCAAACGAGATCATCAGTTTCACTAAGACCAGCAACGCCTGAACTAGGAGAGTTCTGTCAGCTAAACACTAAGAAAATGCATAAAGCGATGCTTCCATTAAGGACGCCGGTAATAAAATCCAGTCTGGAACGTTGAATACGATCAGAGCGAGATGCGGCAGTTCAAGTAGAGGTCCCAAAAACGGAGCCAACGTCTGGTTGCCTCATGCTGAATATACTACAGCTGCGCTACAACCCGACTTGTAGAAGACTACCACACTAAGCTAAGCCTACTACAATGTCGATCGAATTAATGGACAATAATTCATATCTAGAAACACAGCTAGATTCTTGTGACAACCCGATCTTTCCAGCATCTGCCCGTTTAGCGTGTCTCCACAAAACTCTGAAGTTCGTGATCTACGGAAGGTGATGGTGACACTTTTGAAAAAGCAGAGAGTTAAGGCATCAAGAATTGAATTCATACACCGAGGCCTGGAATTGTTGATGATCGTCTCAGCCTAAACATTCGCTAAAGACACTATATCGTCCGCACACAGAAGATGATTGTCCCCTTGGAGAAGCATCAAGAAGTCGGTAATGTTCAGCAAAGATCTTAAGATGCTACCTTGAGGCACAGTGATAAAAAAGGAGAGAGTTAAAGGGATAGGAGCTTACAAAAAAATACCCTTTTTCACATAAGAGAAATACCTGAAGAGTATTAGAGAATACGATATAGAGTAAACTACAACAACTCAAAGAATCCTTTAAATCATTCAAAAACATAAAAAAAAACCTCTTCAATGTCTGCAAACAACAATGGATGAAGAATGGCTCACCAAACAGCAGGAACAGCAATAAAATTACCTTCAAAAAGTCCTTCCACACCGTCCCATTCTGATGTAAACAGTTTACGACTTTCCGGAGCATCTACACATCGTTACTACTGCTCACTCCCGCTCACACTCGTTCCAATTATCGGCTTCATTTCTCGCGGCAAGGTCTTTCTAAGCCCGCTAAAATCTTCCCAAGTCACCTTTCCGGCTGCGCATGGATGATTTACGACGCATTAAAACAAAATCTCAGACAGGTCGGTTACGAAATCACTCATCGCACGCCATACCACGCATGGCTGGTTCCAATGAAAATAGGCACATTTTATGATATTGCCAAATATGTTTCCTTGACCGATCCTTTTTTTTTGTTGTGCTTTTGTGTGTGCGTGTGTGCGTTTGCTTCGAATGTCGATCGGTGCAGCTTTGTGTGCATCATGGTGTTGTGCTGCTGCATCCGTGAGAATCTTGTTACGGCTGTGTTAGCTAAGTTTAGCAGACAGCCGAAGCCTTTTTCAGTCACCGTCTCGGTTGCTCTTTTGCTCTGTTGTAATCTAATTCATCTACTTGCTCGCTCAAAACGTCAGTCTCCAAAGTTCGATTGTCCGGCCCCGAAGTTAACCACCATCCCACAAACAGTTCATACCGATCGGTACCGATATCGGCGCTGCCAAAAGGGAGTCAGGCTTCTCAAAATACCAGGAAAAAGCGTTTGTATTGTTCAGCGACTTGGCGCGTATTGCGCGGGCTTTTGCGCGGACAGAGCGGAAGATATTTATGAGATTTCTGTGGAACGTCTCCGGCACCAAAGCATCGCGTACCGCACGCTGACCACAACGATATTTTGAAGATCGGTACAACCCTGTGAGTCTCGCGATGACTTTGTCCCTATTCTGCGGCCGCCGATCGCTTCACCTCGAGAAGGCGTTGTTTGGGGACATAAATATTCCTTCGACAGGTCAGACTTTCAAATCACTCTGAGCCCCGTAACGATCCGTGCACGAATGCACGAAACACCACCTCTTGGTCTGTCTGTCTGTCTGTCAATCAACCGCTCAACCGCTCAAGGATTTGCATATTCCAAGAACTCCAAACACAATATTGAACCGGAGAATCGATCCCCGGGCCGGATTTCGGTGGTATTTCCAGCTAATGCCATTTCAAAGGAATTTCGCGCTACATCTCTTGGGGGATTCGCATAAATCATTGCTCTTGGTGGGGAGGGGACGGAGGGGGGGATGTTGCCATGCGGTTGAGGTAGGTTTACGACGAGGGTGTCTCTTTTTTGTTGCTGCGGCTGCTGCTGCTGCTGCTGCTGCAAGCCAGACGTCTTTTTCAAGGCAAAAGAGAAACTTTGTTGTCGCGCTTATGCTTTTAGCGCACGGTGTGAAGGCCGAATGGGGCCGATTGTCTCTTTTTTCGAACTAAATGCTCGTGACACATTTCCTCCACACTTGGTTCGTTTACTATCCGAAGCGCTGGAAGTAGAACCAACGTACAGTTTCATTCATCATAGACTTAGAAAAAGCCCGAAACGCACCAACGTGACGGAAACCGGTTACGACACCGGCCGCGTTCGTGACGATGAATATTAAATATTTGTTTTCTGCTCCTCAATTTTCAGGATGCTCTCTTGGCCCGGTCACATTATAAGATCTGGGCTGCTGCTGCTGGGTGTCCGGGTGCGCTTTTTTCTCGTTGTTTCGTATTCGATCAACAACAACGTCAACGACGACCCATCCGGCATGTGTGGCGCGGAACGCATGTAAGCGTAAACGCGTAGACATTCGTCTGTCCGTCAGAAGTCAGCCGCACGGGGCACACATCGCCTGTTTGCTCAGGCCCCGCGGGCTGACGGGCTGAAGAGCTCGATACCGACAAATAACGAGACGCTTTGCTCTCTTCCGACGCGCTTCACTGATCCGCGCGATTAAGCAAACTGGCAGCCCATAAAGCACGGCCGTAAAAAGTTGAGCATCGTAGCGCGCTTCAGCTAGGATGGAGGTCTTGCCCGCTTGATGAGCGATTTACATAAACAGCTGCCGAAACAACACAGCAACACAGGTAGATGATGATGATGATGATGCGTGTGGCGGGCGGCTTTGGATGCAAGCTCGGAGTGGGGTTTTTTTCGGCTCCAAAGAAGCAGAATGTCAACAGTGTGAACGACATGCGGTAAGAAAAACAAACGGTGCATTACGGTGCTCTGTGTGTGCTGTGTGTTGGTGCTACAGGGGGAGTTGTTATCGTTCAGGAGCATACAACGGTTTCGTATTCATTGTTGTGGAATATGTTTAAACTCGTAGGATCTCGATGTTGCGCTTCAAAATGATAAGAAACGTTTATTCTTCAGAGACACTTGGCAGCCCGAGTGAGAGTTTTGCTCTAGTTTGCTAGAGGATAAGTTGCAGAAGCATGTCTGTCAAATGGTGTTGTGTGAAATGTATGTAATGAAACATCTAGAACGGTTTACATTTTGATGTAGTTTTTTAGAGACTCTTGCTAGAAAAGACTGTAAAAAAACATAAAAAGACTTATAAACTAACCCCAATGTGTTCCCTTAAGTTTTCAATGCAATGATCCGTGTAACATGAAGTAAAACCTAATTTACAAATGTGCTTTTCATATTGACGATTGGTTAATGTAAATCAGGGAATTGAAAATAGTATTCAAACTATATTTTAAAGTCATTTACATTTATAAATACATCTTACAACACAACTTCCTTTGAATACTATGAATTAAATATATTATCGGAATTGAATATTTGAGCTAATGAGCCAACTAGTTCTGAGGATCTACATGGATGGGAGGCTGCAGCCAGGACCCGAGCATCCTCGAGAATGATTGTTGACCGGGCCATGTCACGACGATCGTGAGCAGGCCAATAAGGGAGAGAGAGAAATAAAAAGAAAGAGAAAGAGAGAGTTTAGATGGGTTAGCGATCTCGTGATATAGTTGTCACTTCGTACGACTTTACAGCATGTCCTTTGTGGGACATAGCCTCATATGGATCGTCCGCTTGTAGCATGCAATCACTATCTGCCTACGTGGTGCTTACTAATAAATATCGAAAGCTCGTATAGTCCGATATGACCACCGCTTAGGTTGTCATACGAAATAGAATAAGTTGGGTAGTTTTGTTTGACAGACGTTAGCAATGAGAATTAAAAATGATGTAAAAAATGTGTTTGATAATCTTTCACATCAAAATTTGCACAAATCAAACAGTGTCATGCTTTAAAGCTCCATAACATAGCTGTATGGCATAGCTGATTCGTCATTTGACAAACTTAAGCGTCTAATTTGATGTTAGCTAAAGAGTCTTTTTCTTCTATTTGGCGTAAGAGCTTACGCGGACATGCGGGCCTATACAAGCTTTTGAGGCTTATTCCATTGCCTCGCAGCCGAATAGTCAATTCTTGGTACGAAGGGGGCGGTCCATTCTAGGCTTGAACCCATGACGGGTATGTTATTGAGTCGTTCGAGTTGACTACTGTTCCATAGGATCGCCCTCAAGCTAATGAGTATTTCAACTAAAACAGACCTAACTAGTGAGGTTCTACTGCAGAAGAAAAATAATTCCAAGAATACTTTTTTACCGTCTTACTATTTACTGTTAATAATCAATAAGGGAAAGAAAGCCATGTCCGTTAAGGGTTAAGACAGGCGTAGACTGGCTCAAGTAGGTGGGTGAAATAAGAATAAATCTTTATCCATTTGAATTTGACAAGTCGGTTTTGATAGAGACGCCAGGTTATTCAAATACTAGAATGACCATTTGTATTACTTTTGAAATAATTTGCTTTAGAAAAGCTTTAAAATGATATCTCTGTTTTCCTAACATTTTTTTTCTAATTCCTTTCACTCCAGGCTTCTGGCTTAAAACTGGTCATGAAAGAGCAAATTGTTTTAAAACAATTTACCAGCCCAGCCCTCCAAGACCTACTCATTATTTCACCGAATTAGATAAACAAAAGCTTCTCACAAGCAATGCTTTGCATAATGTTCTTTCGCACGAACTTCTCCCATTCTACCACTCAGCGAGCAGCTATAGATTAATCTAGAAATTAAGAAAGATTAGCCGTCACAGAAAGGGGCCTACGTTCTAACGAACTTCCTCGTGCGTCGAAATACGCTTCCTTTAAAAACTTCCCCAAGAGCCCTTGATATACTTCCACGCAAACTAAGCTTTAGTTCATCAAGCTTTTATGTTTCTGCGCGCCTACTCATACCTCTGGCGCTGACAATGGTTCGCTCCGTCAATGTTCGCTTCACTGATTATAAAATCCTTCAAAGCCGAGCCACAACACACAACACAAATATAAACAAAACAATCTCCAACCGAGCTGATACTACCTCCCACTGTCGCGCTGACTATTTCTAGTGATGGTTTGCATGTTAAATCGTGACCGACGAGCCAGACTGCTGGGCCGCACAAGCATTCCTCAGCGCGTAACGTTGCCGAATGAGGCAAACAAATTCCACACCCGAACACAAACACAACCAGCAGCAAAAACAGGCTTTCGCTGTAGAAGCTTCCCAATAATAAATATAAACAAAAAGGATTTCCCGGTAAAAATAAAATTTTCTTTATGAGTAGAGCTAAATTATTTTCATCCATGCCTTTGGCTTCACCCGGTTGTTGTTCGTGCGTTTGTGGCAAACATTTTCCAACCATCAGGGGCTTCAGGAAACTCCACCATGGCAGAGGCAGGTCGTGTGTGCGTGGTGTGTGCGAAGGATACGATGAGCCCACTCCCGTTGGTTTGTTGTTAAAGACAGCATTCTTTTACTTTCCATCGGGTTTTCTTTTCACTTTTGTTTTGTTTTGTGTATTCATGTTTCATTCGCTAAACCTTGGGCCGCAACTTTAGCCACTTGGAGCATAAGTAATCGGGGACGATTTTTCCATCCCCTAAACGCCGACCACCCGTTGATGGTGGCGCGGTGGTTGAGCTGATTTTTCTCCTTTACATTTCTCGACAGTTTTCCTCTTTTCCCCCCATCCAATCCAATGGCGGTCTTAACGCTTTCTTCATTTCATCTCAATTTGCGTTTTTCAATTTAAAAAATGGAGGACAATAAAATAATTTTTAGCTGACAAGAATGATGGTGAGTTCCGGTGGTGATGTATGTAGGTGAAGGTACCGGTGAAACGCTTTTGGAAAAAACGGTACAATTGTACCGGCTGTTGCGAACATATCACCAATGTATCAAAATGCCGTTGTTTCATAATAAAAATAATTTGAAAACAATGGAGATTTTAGAATGGTTTAAGCTAAAAAAGAAACGAAAATAATCTTTTTGATTATGTTTCGATGCACTGTAAAGAAATGTGTACACGTTGTAAGTGTTAGATGGGAAAGGTTCTGTGTACGTGATTTTTTCACTATGCACAATTGTCCAAAGAGTACATTTTTATTACTATCTTTATTGTTTGTCGCTTCCTCATGCACTTTATCAATAGATTATCCTGTTAATGGTTTGAAATTCTATTTGAAATATGAGAAAATAATAATGAAACATTTCTTATTCAGACGTTCCTACCAAATTTTGGTTCTAACAAACCTATTTTTGTCTACATGTTTGACTAAAAGTCAGTTGCTTTAAATGCAAAATTTAGCGTAATGTAGCCTGAAACTGTGTGTTCCAAAATAATTGATTTTGATTGAAGTAATTCATGATTATATTGATTGAATTTAAAATATAACATATGCTTTGTCAATTTTCTTTGCCAAACTCTATTAAAAAATGATGAAATGAAGCTAAAATTTAACGGTAACGACTGTAAGATTCAAACGTATTGCAACGTTCCATACTTGAAATATTATTAAATATTTTATTTACTTTAATTTTCAATAGAAAGGGCTTTTTGTTAAAAGTTTGATCTGACTAAAATATGATAAAGAAAATGTTTGCAATATAAATGAAATTATTATGTACGGGAATATACTTCAATGAAATAAGACAAACTTTTCAAAACAAATCTATTTAAATTACTTTTGTATTTTGTAATTTGTATAATAACAATGAAACGAATTTATAAATAATGTTAGTTTTTTATTGTAGCCATTAACAATTGTATTATATCAAATACCTTTATGATATTTCTTTATTTAACTTTATCAAAATTTCTCTTAAATTGTCCTTTCAACTATCAACTAATAGCTTGAAGCCTTAAACGTTATTTTTTATATATTTCCCTTATATTATTTTTAATATTACATAAACTTTTCCTGTGATGTTAATTATTCTTACATTCCTTGTATCCTGTTTGCCTTGGATTAATTTATAACTCCGTGGAAATTTCTTATTTATTGCTTCACCAATTAACAAATCAAGCAAAGCGCCCCCAGAACCTTCGTGTCCCGCCTTTGTCTATCGCCTCAACGGAAAAGCAAACAGCTCGAATTCAATCACACGCTGAGACGGGGAAAAAGTGGACGATAATTTCAAAATGTGTGAGCAGAAATTACTATGATGAGCTTTTCTTACGACTTTTCTCCGCGCCCCCTATGCGTAGTGAATAGAAACGGCAGTCCCCGCCCCATGCTCGAGCCCCCTGAACGGAATGGCATGCTTAAAATTATGGAAACTCATAGCCAAAAGCTTACAATATGAGCAATAAGGGGAAGCCGAAGCAAAACCATAAAGTACTGATAAAAACAAGAGGATAAATTTCGCTCTCGCTTTCCTGTTTGGTCGTGCTGATCAGCTCGGTGCTTTGCGGCCCTCAAACGGCGAACGAAAAGCGGGGCCTAGGGCCGGACAGCGCTAATCGGAGGGGGGGGGGGAAGCGCAAGAGAAAAACACTTACTCCAACTGCACTGAAGCTCTGCTTGACGGGGCCCTACTGCCACTTGGAGGGTAGGGAACTTGAGCGCTGGGGCGTGATTTAAGCGAAATAATCACCATAACTTGCGATTAAATAATTAGATGGACGCGTACCGCATAAATGACTGTGTGCCACTGTGTGTTATGATTGGAGGAATATCGCAATATCAGCGGGAAATAGCGGGCTTGCAAAGACGTCTTCCCCCCGACAGTGTGGACAGTGCGCGAACTGCGAAAGGAAGAAAAACCAAATGAGGCGTACAGAAACTGCTTGTTTTCAATCAAAAGCTGTCCCGTGACCATCCGGCGCACCCGCGCGTGCTGGAAAGGATGGGCGCCGTGCAGTGATAGCGGATGCGTGTACGGAGCCGTTGCCGTTAGGGCAGGGAAAAAGCAAAACAAAGTCATAATTTTTGCATATTTTTATCTTTCCTACAGCCTTGAGCTGACCTGCTCGTCCCTGCCCCGGGGCCCTGCCGTGACGTTCTAAGGCTGAGGCACGAGCGGACCGAAACTATAAAAACAATTCACGCCTGCCGTGGCGTGGTGGGAGAAAATTGGGACGAGAAGTTACTTATGTATGGTTTACGATTATGGGTCCTGCTCGCAGTTCATATCACTCGCTATCATAATAGACAGTGTTTATAATGGCAAGGCAGAGAGGAGAGTGAAGGAGCTGACCATGAGGACGATGAGGTCGAGATAACAGCCATGCTTAACTAGGTGAATGTTCATCCATTTTGGGTGACGCAAACACAAAAACACACTAAACGAATATAGCTAAAATCATTGCTTTATCAATCATAAGAAATAATTATTATATTTTTTTGAGAAAGTTATAAAAGTTATCACTAGCGCCATCTATTGCTGAGAACTAACACTAAAATAACTAAAATAATTCAAAAAAACGCAATCATATCCTGCAGAAACTAACACACCACATTTAAATTCACGACCCCTCCATTCATCTAAATTGTTGATTTAACAAAGCGCGAAATTACATTTCTCACACGACTTGCCATCAAACTTAAGCATCCGCCCAATAAACTGCATTATTTGCGAGCGAGTTTGAACTGCTCGCCCGCCCAAAATCAAAACAAAACCCACCCAAGAAATGGCTTGATCCCGAGCTATGGTAGCAGGAATCGGGACGAACCTCGAAACTCCTCACGCCCCAAAAACAATTACCATTTGATAGCGGTAGCGAGCGATAATAAATTTCACTTTAATATTTCATCACATATACACAATCGTTACCGTTTCAGTAAAGTAAGCTCTCAATCAATGGCAGCAATACCGGGGGAGGGGGGGGGGGAGCACAGTAGCGCCACCAGTACGATGCAATTCCGTTCGAACGCGGTTCGAACATTGTTGAGGGAGGGGGAGGATAAGGAAGGGGGTTGTTGGACTGCAATCGAAGGTAACAACGAACGTAACGGGAACCTATTTCCTTCAGCGTCGCAAGAGTAGTGTGTAGAAGAGGCCAAGCCCTTCCGATTAGCCACAGCGCGTAGCTCGACATCGTGCTCGACGTGTTATAATTTCGAGCAGAGCACACTCACACACACACACAGAAAGCGGACGGCCATAAAAAGAACCGTTTGGCACGGAGTTCAATATTTGCTGAATTATTGAAACAGCCATAATTTCAGCTTTTCCGTCCTTGCTGCTTGATGGCCAAACGCTGACGGGGTCGAGGTGGATGAACCTGCCAGGGTTCCAGTTAAAGAAAAGGGCCAGTCAAACGCAGGCAAAAGAAAAGCGAGCACACACACACAGAGAGAGACTTCAAGGAGCAACCGGAGATGAAAACCATCATCCAGCCCAGAGCCGGTCCTGCCCCGCCCAAGGATCAGGTTGTCAATATCCTTTCACTCAAACGCAATCCAAATGGCGCAGAACACGGTACGCAGAGCGAAGCGTCGGTACGGATTGACGAGTGAGCCGATTTTTTTTTCGTTGCCGGTGTGGTCTTTCGAGCGCGCACACTTCTAACTGCGCGCAGACCCACTCGCAGATGAAATGAAACACCCGCAGCAGCAGCAGCAGCAGCAGCAACCGCATGGCGATGGACGACCCCAGCTGGGAGTGTGAGTGGACTGGGAACCTCCCCGAGTGGAAAAGTTATGGAAATGTAGTAAAGAACAGAAACAAATCGTGCAGAGCACTGGCAGAGCAGAGCACACAAGCACAATGAGATGGGACACGGGGCTGGGAGGGAGCGACGGGAAAGGGGGGGAGGAAAAATACAACGAGCACCATTTCGTCACGTTCCTTGGGTGCGATCCGTTCCGTTGCCATCCTTCTCGCTCGTCAAGTACCGGAGTTGATGGTTGAGATCCTTTCCCTTTGCCCATCGTCCTTCTCTGGGTCGATTCTTACATTCGTTCGCCTTACTTTTTTTGCTGCGAGAACACACGCCCGGGCGACTGGTACACTGGTGGTGATAGCAGGACGGGAGAGAGAAAGAGAGAGTGAGAGAGAGCGTGAGTGAGAGCAAAATAACATGGGAAGCAATAACAGTTACAAGAAAATTAAATTGTCGATTGTATTTCATTGTTATGACGGACATAAAGAAGCGTGCGCATAGCAAAAGAACGTACGAAGGAATTGGGGGCAGTGCAGTGAAAGTAGGTGCAGTGGTGGTAGTGGCTATGGCGGCGGCGTCGTCAGCGGGAAGGAATGATGACCAAAGAGAAGCAAGTGCAAAAAGTTTTGCTGAAATATATTTAACGAGGTGAAGGCGAAAAATTGATGAGAATTAGTTGAAGCGCCACAGAACGAGCGGAGAACAGAAGTGGTTTTTTTGCGGTGGGGCAATTAGAAAAGTTAGCTAACAAAGTGGGTTGATCTAAACCACTAGCTGTACCATTTCTAGCTTAGAAATACTATGTTACATATGTTAAGTTAACATTTAGCGATTGATTGTTAAGCTCACTTAATAGTGATATAAAGGGACATGAATACATAACGCAGATTACATGAATACTAAACACACACGGTTAATATTCGATATACTTCGTGTTGTACTGCGTAAATAAACTCTTTTCAAAGAGGAGAAGACGTCCGCTCAATATCAATTGAGATGCGAGTGCTCTATACGCTTCTCACGCACAATATATTTCCACATACTTCAATAATCTCAATAATTTCTACGATAACACAATTTTCTAAGAGCTGCATACATGAAGTAATGGTGCAAGCTCAGATATCTGGCTTTAACAAGAAAAGGCCTCCTTATGGTTCTCTGTATGCTCATTACACAACACTACGAGTGGTGTAGAAGTCAAAAGCGATCCTCAGTACCGCTATAGCCAACACTATCCGAGCACGAAGTGTTCTTACAAGGACGTAAAGCTGAACCCACAAAATCAGACGCAGGACAGACGATGTTTCCATGAAGAAGCTCGGAGTTGAATATCAGTCTCTCAGATTAAATTAGTGCGACGATTTGTAGGCCACCTATCAGCAAACAACTAGTCTCGTAATGAGTATATGAGGGCCAGCTATCGACTTAATGCACAGTACAACGTTTTGGTACATAAGAGATAATGAAGCTAGCTACAGCATGATCGAGCTGTTCCTCAACAGAATTTGTGGCATTTAGTAAGACGTCTAGATGCTTGACGCTCAACGGTTGTTAGAAGTTTTATCTTTTAAGCTTGTTTATGAACAAGGCTTGGAATCACAATTGACTATAGAAAGTCCTAACACATTCATCAATGTTGACAGTTGAACCTTGTGTTGTGTAAGAAGCGCAAGAGCTACAAGGAGCCCTCTCCTATTTATAATAATCACTCTATGCTTACTACGTGACTTCACATGTCTACCTGTGTAAATAATTTTCTAAATATTGTACCATAACAAATATAAGACATAACATACAGATTCAACTAGCTGCGCTAAGTCGCAACAATGAACAGTGTACAGGTTCGTATGGAGTGTGCAGAGCAGCATAGTGCTCTACAGAGCTTAGGGATTGTGTGGATTGTTCGAAACTAAATGGAGTATGTTGATCGTGTAAAGCAGGGGTCTCCAAACTACGGCCCGCGGGCCGCATGTGGCCCTCGAGAGCTTATAATGCGGCCCACGATGACTTTGCCAGAGTTAAAATAAATATTACGTTATCTTGAATTTCACAAATAAAATTGTGTTTTTACTTTTCTTAGACAAAAATCAAACTTCAGTTACACGAAGCTGTACAAGTACCGTTAGTATATTGTTATAAAAACGAAATTTAAACGTTCACTCATCAGTTGAAGGTAGCGTCATATGGCCCTCAACATAGTTATTTTTGAACCAATGCGGCCCGCGAGCTGAAAAGTTTGGAGGCCCCTGGTGTAAAGTATACGGAAGCACTTCGATCGAATTGAGCCTATAGAGTGTGTGGAGTGTAGGGGGCTACATTGATCACGTAGAGCGCATAGAGTGTGTGGAGTGATCGGATCTACATTGAGCAAGTGGAGTTTGAGGAGCTATATGCAGCGTGTGGAGCATTTGAAGTAGTGATGTGCTCTCCGGAGCGCACCCACGACTCCGAACGACTCCGAACGACTCCGAACGACTCCGAACGACTCCGAACGACTCCGAACGACTCTGAACGGCTCCGGATGACTCCGACTCCGGACGACTCCGAACGACTCCGGACGACTCCGGACGACTCTGACTCCGAACGACTCCGAACGACTCCGGAGGGCTCCGGACGATTCAGGGCGATTCCGAACGACTCCCCATGATGCAGGGCGGACCTACCTTCCGGAGTCGATTCCGAATTTATTGGAGTCGGATCGGAGTCGACTCCGGATTTATGCCAACTTTACCCATTACTAATGTGAAGTGTATGGTGCTACGTTGAGAGTGTTGAGCGTGTATAATCCAGAACTACATTAAGCGTATGGAGCGTGAAGAGTGTATGGAGCTACATTGAGCTCATAGAGCGCGTGCAGGGAGGGTCTTTGAGCGTACGGAGCTTTCGTCCTTTCGAGCTCTCGAACACGCCCTCTACGCATTTTGCTTGCACCAAGAATCATCCTCAGTCAGCAAAGGCCTGGGGCCGAAGATGGTTTTCGATCTTCCCAAATTTCCCGGCAGGTTTTTAGCGTCATCCACGCAAAGGAGACAATTCGTATCAGGAAATATTAAAAATAAACTCACCCTGTTTGTGGCACGTAAACTGTGGATTACAGAATGATTAAATACAACTAATAAATTATCAACATTACAATATACTACAACGGGAGATAAAATTTGCGCTGTCATACAGCGGCGCTAGACAGTTCTACAAATCCAAAAAGGTAAGAAGAAGGAAGCGACAAAACCAACCCATCCTCCGCACACACCACACACAAAACAGTGCCCGGAAAACCCGGTGAGCCAATTGTTAATTGTTTTTTCCCTAACCCCCGTTTCTGACATCAATAAATAAAAATAAAATATAGAAGATTATAAACCATCCCGCACACTCCCTTGCCGTCTAGGTATCTAGGTCTTCTAGCGCACTGCAAATGGTTCCGCCGTAAGGATTGAATTCATGGGGCATTGGACAGGCGGAAAATTCGGAACCCACGGGCGTGTGTGGTGTGTGGAAAATAATTTATTAGATTTTTAATTCTTCTACGGGCGTAAATCTGATCTGAAATAAAACTGGCATACAGTCATCGTCGGTGAGTCGCGCCACCAGCGCCGTCATCCAGTTGTCTTTCTTCATTCGGAAACGGTCCCATTTTGAACGGTTATTGTTGTTAAAACGGTGGCATTGCTCTTTTCTCCCCAGTTGTGCAGTCTTTGGGCGCAAGGACACAACCGACCGAATTTCTCCATCCTCCAAGGCGGACACTCCATCTCCTTTTTTGTTTTGCTGCCGAAAACCGAGCAAAAACCATTTCGCATTGCATTTAGGAAAATTCGCTTCATTTAGCCGGTTTCCGCCTTTACCGACAGAATAGTCTAATGGCGCGCCCGACAGTGTCTCGACCTCGACCATTTGCCTTTGGGGGGGAGTGGGGCGACCAACTCGGTAGATGGAGGTAAAATGGGAGAAAAGGTTAAGGTTGCTCCCTGCACCGACACCTTCCCATCGTAGGATCAAGCCCAGCAGTTTTGCTGCTAAATGGTGTGGCGATCATTGTTCCTAGAGCGGCGAATGTATTGTAAATGGAGCGCATGTCGAACGCAACCATTACCCGAGAGGAGCTTGAGCGGGCGAGACAAAGAGAGAGAGAGAGGGAAATGAAAGAATGGGTAAAATAGGTAAAACTCCGACAAACACACGTACACAGCACCGTTAGACGTAAGAAGCTGTAATAGCAGTGCAATAATAAAAAGGGTAATCCAAACATGAACCACCCTTAATTTAATCCGTTCCCATTTGCCCGCACCGGCACATCTATAGGTGCAAAGGGGTCCCTATTTTTGTCTGCACACTTTTGCCATGACCACCACGTGAAAGTGTGCGTATATGAATGTGTGCGTGTGTGTATGTGCCTACATTCTGCCCCGCTTACTATGTTTGGTTGATCCCGTACATTTTTTTGTTGCTTTCTTTCTTTCTATCACTTCACGCCATCACCTTCGAGCGATCGAACCGCAAAAAGGGACAGCAAACGCGTTCTAGGCGACTATGAGCAATGAGGGACGAGAACTGCCTGGTTCTTGAGCAAGCAGCCCTTTTCCTTGCCTGTTTTTTTATAATGGGTTAGCGGCGGCGGCGGCGGCAGTGTCCTTTTTTGTGTGTGTGAGCTAGCCGTGGTCGGTTGTGGCTGCAGTGAGCGGATTCTAACGTCAGAAATAGTTGATTTATACCGATGCCCTCCTATTGGGGCTTAACGTATTGCCAAGTACTACCCTACTGTGTGTGTGTAACTATTATTCTATCTATATTTTTTCTTTTTATCCCATCCATTCCATCCCTTCTAATCGGTGTGGGATTTTGGGATGTTTATTTTTATTCTATTTAGGCTATTTAAGTTTGAACTACCACTTTTCTTTCACTTTTTGAGACAGTGCTGTCAGTTTGTTTTCCCTTCCTTATAAGTGGACACTTTTTTTTTGCATTGGCAAGCATTTCCGTAACATCTTCCTCGAATAACTATCCTCTCTCTCTCCCCCAAGTACGCCCACTCACCCGGTCTTAAATCACTCGAATCTCATTTTCCTAAAGTGCCTCGATCGTTGGATTGCCATTTGTAGGATACCAATTTCAAGTGATCATCCATCGAACAGCAGCAGCAAAACTGCCGGCCACAACCACACACACACGCCAGCATTCATTTGCCTTGGCCGCCAATGTCTTCCCCAATCGTCTCAATCTCAATCGCCCTTAATAACATCACACTGCATCCGTTGAAAGAAAGCAGCTTTTGTTTGATAGCAGGAAAAAAAACTGAGAGGTTTGACTGAATGGTCGGTAATGCCATTTTCCAATGGCCACACAGCGGTGGCCGGAGAGTGTTCCTCCAGTCAGCTCTCCCTCCCCCTGGAACACGGCCGTCGTCGTCGTTAGGTATTAAATCATTTAGATAAATATTTATGCCCCTGCAATGAGCAAAGGCGAACATTGAGGGGAGGCTGGGCCGGGACCAATTCTGGCAGCACCATGATGGCGCACACGGCTGACGTGAATGTGTTTTTCCTTCCCTTCTGCCCCTGGTGTCCCCTTCCAAACTCTGCAGGATTTTCACCAGGTTTCTGTCCCGTCGTCCTTTTGAGACAAGAATAAGATAGAGAGAGAGCTGAATGTGTGTGTGTGTCTGTGTATGTACACAAAGCCATGCCCCGTTTTGTAAACCTGGCGGCTTCGTCTTCGGTCGTGAAACTAAGCGAAAACAAACCGTAAACCATGTCAATGTCTGTCGCCGTGATGTGCGACAAGTCGGCTGAAAGGAAATCGGATTCCTTCTCGGTCGATTTCCCCGTGAGCGTAGCAAGGAGAAAAAAAAGGGGGAAAACTTCGCTGCACAGTACGGCGGCAATGGGATGAGCCGGTAGTTAGCGCGGGGCGATTTGTGGGAAAAGTGCATGAAACTTCCATTGGTAGGGACATATATCATCACGAACTGACAGCGTTTATTATCTGCGTACACAAAACGACGGATTGGATGGATTGGTTGAGCCAGGGCATGGGTTGACAGGGGGGATGAGACAGGGGGCGCGCGTCTTGCGCTATCAAAACCGTGCCTATGTGCTTGCCGCCGTGTGGCTGTGTCTGTATGTACGCAAGTACACAGAGCTGTTAGATATGTGAGCAAACACATTTTCCTTTCTCGCATCGAAGCAGGCGAAGGACGATGACGACGGTCTGCTCGTCATTGGTCGTCTCCGATCTGCTTCCAGTTTGACGTGCCATGAGCCCGAGATGAGTGAATGTGTGCCAATGTGTGTGTGTTAGTGTTTGCGGATGTGTACAGTGTGAGCGAGTGGAAAGAAAAGGACACACAGTGCGACACTCTTTTGAAGGCCGCCATCGCAGCCATCGCTAGAAACGTCGTCGCCGAGCGGTAGAGCGCAAGCCAATACAACAGCAACACCAAAAAAAGGACACGAGAGCCCCAAGCAAAAGGCTCTCAGGAAGATTGAAAGAAAGCAGTTGCAGTCTTCCCGACACGGGTCTTTTTCTCTTTCCTCTCACCCTTCCCCCAGTGGGCCAAGGTACTGGCCGGTGTCGACTAGCGTCGAATCCGCTTTCAGCTGCTTCCTCCCATAAATCCTGACGCGGTTCATATTTTAATCCACCGTGGAAGGATACGTCTTGGGCAATGCCGCTGGTCGTCTCACAAGCAGTCACACCAACGAGAAGTCCGGGGGGCTGTCGTATTGTTGTCTTTCTTCCCGGTTTCGCTATAAATTAGGACATGTGTCAGCTTTCTGAAGGATTTATGACAAATTTATTCTTTTCTTCGGCACATTCACTCACCGCGCGATGGTGTGAACAGTGTGAACCTTGGTGAGGCACGGAAGCGGGAAGAAGGGAAAAAACAACGATGGATGTCTTCTTAGCCGTCTGATCTGCCGCTGTGACTCCGGGCTTCGAAGGTTACTTTGGGTGTGTGTATGAGTGTGGCCATTTGCCCTTCCTTCCTTTGGATGGAAATGTGAAGTGACGTTTTCCGGATCCACTCACTCGCTTTTCGGTAGCTTTCGGAAGATGATGCTTCCGAGGGACTTTCTTCGGTTAATGCTTAGAAGGATGTGCGACAAAGATCAGATGTTTTGAACAAAGGCATACACCGGTCACCATGCGGGACCTTTGTTGGAATGTGTTGCTATTGAAAGTGTATTTTTTATGGTTATTTTTAACAAATTATTATTTGACTAATTTTAATCCATCTAATATATTCTTCATATACAGGAGAAGCAGATTAAGTATTGTTTTACTATTTAAGTCATAGTATGCGCTCAACGATTTTTTTACTATTTAATCAAAAATTGAAAGATAATAGACCCAACATTTACAGCAAAAGTATTAGAAATATGTATTAGAAAATATCCAAACATTTTAGCAATAATATACACGAGTTTTAAACTAAATAGCTTTAAACCGTAGAATTATTTTCAAAAATATCAAACAAACTGGAAAATTTGTTCGTGATCTGTTGAAGATGATAGATCATAGCAGGCATAGTCAAGCTTTCTAGCAACGATGTAATTTTGTACATCACAGCTTGCGTTGGAATGCATTCTAGGAACAGTGTTCACTGCATGAAATGCAAGAAGCTGAGCAGATTGGTTTAATTTGATAGATATTCTTTTGAACTTTGCAGAACTCATAGGTATTTGCATATTGTTTTCATTATTTACATGTAGTCTTCACATGTACAAAGGCAAAGCCTTTATTGCTCATGGAAAACTAAATTATGAGTTGAAATGCTGCATTTTGCTGCATTCTATAATATATGTACCATCAATTGTATGACGTCCGATTGAAGTGTTATTGACAATTTGGCCAGAATAGGACACACGAAGTATGATAATGCGATTCCATTTTAAAAACTTCATCGATGCTCTAAAAGATTAGCTTAAGAACTGGACACTATATTTTAAAATAATTAGAAAAAGTTGAGTTTAGCATCAATTTACTGAAGCACTGGACATGTATTGAAGTAAAATATTCTAATAAATAAATAATTACGTCTAGTAGCATTCAAATGCAACAATATTACACTACACTAGCTTCCGATTGGAGAAATTTGTCACTTTTTGGAGTATCTTACATTATTTGTTCTTTTTTTTGTTCTGTACAAAGTAAATTGCTTTTAACAGCAATTGGAAGTAAACAGCATTCTTCCTAATCTTATGTCCACACAAAATCCATCTCAGTGTGCTAATGATCGTTAAAAACAGATATTTTCTTTCAAAAACTCATTTTTACCCAGTAATTCCAACCTGTGCATGAATTATCTGTGGACACAATTTAAATGCAATTTAAATGTACACCTCTCCACACCAAAACACACACACACACATGCACACAATTTCGCCCTGAGACTGACTGACCCATCAGCGTCTTCGGAATCTTTCGGGTCGTGTGCCCTCCCGTTGATGGCCCCCATTTACATCATAACGCTTATTGTTATTAATTCTAGAGAGCTTGTCCACCATTTTGCTCACTCACACCCAAATGAGTGAGGACACTGGAACTGGTTTCGGTCGCACTGTATTGACGGCAGGGACCAAAGGACGGACCGAGGGACCGCAAACCAGCCCAAAAAAAAGGGGGAAAGGTGAAGCTACCACAAATTATAATTATAATTTTTCACTGACATTTACGACTCGGCAACTCAAACGCGGCGAACGAACGACGAACGGCGAACTGACACACGTTGAGAGCTGGGTGATTATGACGATACAAATGATTATGATAACGATACGCGCGGTTGCGCGTGTTTTTGTGCGATTTTGGCCACCCAAGCAAGGGCCGAGAGGATGCTGGAGACGGTGTTATTTTTCTCTCTTTTTTTAAAAAGGAAAACTTTAGACAGGGGAAGGTTAAATTGAACAATGTCGTCCGACATCTGTTGTAGCGAAATGGTGAAATGGAAGTTTCATCTTGGACAGCGGCGCAAAATCATCAAATAATTAGACATTATCGTCTAATGTTTCATTCATTCGAGTTTGAATGGCAATGATAATGGCGAGTTTGAAATTGAATGATAGGTTGCTAGAGGTGGAAAATACTTTCATTATATCATCTGTGATAAATTTTAATAAAAAAAGATAAACATGGTAACTCAATGGCATCAATATCTATTTTTGATTAAGTTTAGCACTTCTAAACATTGAAACATTTATTTACTATAATTCGTGCAGATTTTTTTTATTATTAGTTAATTTGGCCCGGTTACGGGCTATGTATGATAGTTTCGGGCGTATTTCATAACTTTGTGATACGTGCAAAGGATTTTTGAAAACGCAACGCAAAATTCAGGTGATGTTTCGTTCCAAGGGATGCATTTTGAGAAACTGATTCAGAATGCATATTCACTATGATTCGAGCAGATTTTTTTAAAATGTTTCTGAGTTTTTACCGCTGTATTTTTTTACAAAATAGATCAATTTATTTTCCATTTGATAATGCTTGAAGTAAATCAAACCAATTTGACACATGAAACGACAAATTTAGAAAACTGCGTAGCTCGGGAACAGACTGTACTTTGTAAGACTTGTTATGCTAATTTTACCAAAGTAATTGGAAAGACTACAGGTGGGTCCTTAGCTCTGATTTTGGTAGCCATTGTGGATGGAGATTTTTATGTAAATTGACAGATACAAAGTTATGGTTGCTATTCTTATTCTTCTTCTTTGGCACAACAACCGCTGTCGGTCAAGGCCTGCCTGTACCCACTAGTGAAGTGGGCTTGGCTTTCAGTGACGTTTGTTACCGTAGTAGGATAGTCAGTCCTACGTATGGGGGCACGGTCTATTCGGGTCTTGAACCCATGACGGGCATGTTGTTACGTCGTACGAGTTGACGACTGTACCACCAGACCGGCCCAAGTTGCTGTTAGAGGTGTTAAAAACGGATCTTTTTGAAGATCAGCTCAGTTCCGGTTCATTCATAAAGATGATCCGGATCATTTGATCGGATCAATCATTGAATCGTTCGTTCTCTGCTAAACCTGTCAGAGAAAGAGAAAAGAGAACATCTCAGGACTCTACCAAGGATTATTGGTTGTTTCCCAAAAAAATTTGGATTGTTCCCATAGTTTTTTAGTTCGTTCCCACGATTTATTGAGCGCTACCCATTTCTTTAAATTGAATTGTATTGATGTCCAATAGGACGATACCAAAATTATGAGGAAACTACACAAAAATAAATGGGAAACGGTGAATAAATCGTGAGAGGGACCCAGAGATGCGAGGCGAAGAGATGCAGCACGTGTTAACGAGCGAACGAGATAGTCTGTTATATTTTCATCGTCATTGCAGAGTGGACAATACGCTAAACATATCGCTAAGGCTGCATCTACATGATTAGAGCAAAAGAGAGAAGGTGTCAAATTTTATATGGAATTGGCACCTCGTACGCAGATTTCTCCATACGATTGCACATTGTGAACAAGTATGCTATTCGTGTATAAACGCCTTAAAAGACATGGGATGTCGAATTCAAAGCATGAGTCGGATCGGAGCGGTGTCATCAGGCTTTCTCGTTTTCGTATGAAGAATCACATACGTGTAAGATATGTCTAATCTGCTATCTGTTCTGAGCAGAATGATGACCCAAAAATGATACCTGCTCACTTGCTCATTAGGCGCATTTGAACAATCGCCTTTGTTTCTCTCAGGGAAGCGATGATCCGGATCTTTAAAAAACTGATGAATGTTTCACTCGTTCAATTTACTGATCCAAATCATTTGAACGAATCCGGACCTAATCTTACATCACTAGTTGCTAAGGACTTTGAATGAAGCTTTGGACTCGCTAGTTGTTAAATGAAGATTTGTAAATGTTGGAATAGTTTAGAGAGGCTTTGGCTCCATCGGAGTTCTTTCGCCTGCAAGATTTATAAAAGTACACTGATCGGACCGACCCGTAGTATTTTATAGACCTTGGATTTTACTACTTTTTTTGAACAGTACCACGTCAAAATCATTTCCATCACTATCAAATGAATGACAAATGTGACAGCTCGTGCTCTAAACGCCAAGGTGTATGGATATTAGGAGGTGAAGTGCTTCAGAGCAAATTGACATTACGCGACTTGACATAACAATACTGGGAGCGCCGGTATTAAAATCGGGAAGGGCTGGAGGGGGGTATAGAAAATTGTATGCGATTTGACATAACAATTCTCAATGATGGCACCCGGCAAACGCACTAATAATTCACCTTCTAAATAAACACACCTTGTCTAAACGCATCCTTGGATTGCACAATTCACAACTGTCAAAATAAATTAAAAAAAGGCAAGTAAAAACTAGTGATGTAAAAAAACTTATATTACTATTACTAGATACTTTTACAATAGAGCAATTCGTACTTCATGCACCCAAAAATACTGTAGACCCTTCATACAGCATATCCAAACGGCACTGTTTCAACGGCACTTGCATACTGCTGCACAATTGTACCCAATTTATTGCTGTTAATATTCCACAATATAGTCAGTGCAGTTAAAAAGTCAATTAGTGTCACCCGTTTTTTTTTTTAAAGCAAACTCAGATTGCACAAAGCATTCATGGGAAGAGATTTTTTTTTGTTGCAAACATGCACAGAACTCCCCCGGAATGCAACTCCCATCTCAATTAACAGCTCCACACAACGGGGCGCGTAAAGCACCACGGCAGCAAGTTTGCCAGCAAAAACAGTAACAATTACACACACTCACACACAAAAAGAAAAAAACCAACGCACGCAGTGGAAAAAATGCACCGAATGAATGTTTTCGATAATTGTTTAATAATCGGCCCGTTTACATTTCACATGTGTGCACACGGTGGGCTGTGCAAGCGATCTCCCGAGCGAACCTTCGCGTAACCAACGCGCATCGTCACCACCACCGCTCAAACGGGTTCGCTCGCGTCGCGTCGCTGCTTCTCACCATCGATTAATATATCAATGTTGAACACTAAACGTTTTCGAAAACATTTCCCTCCTCCCGATGCGGTGCAAGTGAAGTTTGTCCGCCTTTCCTTGTGCCCCCGGCCCCGGCCGCCATGTGTGTAAATGGTTGGAACCGCCTGCAACCGGTGCCATCCGCCCCGAAAAAGTGTCTCTTTTCTCCCTCCCACCCCTACCAATACCGTATGTGTGCACGCGAATATGTGTACACTGCTAGAGCCGCCGGTGGACGGGGACACCGAAACAAGCACACCCGGGGGCCCCGGGGTAATATACTTTTCGGATGTGGTCATGGGCAACTGTAGTTAAGTGCTACCGTTGCGATCATATATAAAGGGCACCGCGTGTACGAAATGTTTTCATTTGCGCTGCTCTCTTGACAAAACCCTTGCCCGGTTTCGGATGGGGACATACACACACAGACACACACACTCGGGGTGACACAACGGTTTCGGATGCGCCATTTCGTCTATCGTATCTGTCCGCCACTGTATTCGCCCGCGCCCGCCCGCAGCCGGTTTGTTGGGAAGTTAGTTAATTTGAGCTCACCATTCGCGCACGCTGTTTTGGGAAGGGACGCAAGGTAGTATGGTAGTATCGCTTGCGCCACCGTTCCGTTACCCTTCGATATCGACAGACAGCGTGATGCAATGATGCCAGCTAACGCCCGGCCCCGGCTAAAGGAAGCGACGTCCCAGCAGCACCGTCGTTCGAGGTGCGCATTGAAAATGTGACACATTTAGTGGCATCAGATACGCGGGGAGTAAACCAATGCCTCCCGTCCGACAAACACAAAAAGACGAATAATCCTACGGAAAGCGCCCGGTTCCGGTAATGGGTCCGGGGTCCAGCCGATGAGCCAGCCGATGCCTGACCGTGCCTCCAGCCGCACTCCATCGAAATGGACACAACATATTGACTTCACGTTCTTGATTGTTTATTATCCCAGTACCGTTTCACGCCATTATGGCTGGTTGCGTTGCGTTCGGTGCATAAGCCGTGTGAGAACTTATCTCAGCACCTCAATGGCGTACAAGTCCTACTCCCCTCGCATGCTTCGTGCATTGGACAAAAGGGTGTGTCCTTTTTTTGTTGTGCGCCCCCTCCCCTGATGCTGTACGATCTCTACATTGGGCGTACATACGTCGTCATTGAGCGGACCATCGCGGTCGTTTGAAGTCATCTCTCGATACGGACTTCCGGACAGGCGAAGTTATTGCGCAATGGGTAACCACTGGCGCTGGTCACTACGACAGTTTGCACTACCGAGCGTGCTGTTTCCCGGCGCGCCGGGGGTATGAGATTTTAATTACTGTGCGAACTGTTGCCACACACTGACTCTGATGGAGGGGTGTGGGGGGGGGGGGCGATGAATATTTTGGACCATCAATGCGGGGGGAGGTGTTTTCTTTTTTTCTTTGTTCATTCTTTTCCCCTTGATTGCAATGCATTTAGCGTAGACGGGCGATGAGTGAAAGCCAATATGAGAACAGATGCCATTGTCCAAGGGAGGAAATAGCATGAGAAATATGCAATGTATTCAAGACAACATCAATTTAAATAGCTCCAATTAACAATATCAACGGTTAAGCTGATTATTAAAGAAGTATTTCGTGCAAAAGCTTGTTAAAGCATTTTGATCAACAGTGTTAATAATTTGGTAATAAGTTGGCAACTCACAACAGAGATTGCAGTATCTATACATAAACATGGAAGCCATTTAAGGATTACATATTGACTTTCAACCATTTCTTCTTCTATTTGGAGTAACGTCCTACGTGGACATGCCGGCGTGTACATGCTTTGGAGACTTATTCGGGGGGATGGTCCATTCTATGCTGCAACATTTTATCCTCCTGAATTAAAATGAAAGATCTTTGGTAAACCTCCACATTCTCAAACTCGACCGAAGAGGTACAATAGTTTCCGTTGCCTTGATATAACTGTTTTTTTTCTAATTTGTTTCATAAGTGCCCTGTTGCTGTCATGCAAAAATATTTCAAAAATATTCAAGGAAGCCACCATTTTTTATATTTTCTGACAATCGTTCCTTCGATCGTTCCTGCTTAGATCGATCGAGTCTGGGAAAGTGGGCTGAAAGATCACTTTTCCAATGATTTCTTAATGCAAGGTCCTTAACGACGATATTCTTTCTTATCCGAATGATAAATATAAACATCATTTTGAGAGAAATTATGCCGCCTATTGCAATGGGATGAGATCATGTCCTATTATTGGCATTCAATGACAGATCGAATAGTTTGTTGCTGTTTTCTCTTGCTAATAGTCTCATTTAAGCTACCTTTGTAAGACTCATGTGTATCGTTACTCCTCATATGCGTATCGTCCCTACTCATATGAATCGTCGGATGGACTATTCGACTACACGAGGTAACTTAATAAGTTTCAAACGCTAAAAAAAAAGAAGAAATAAGAAAAGCAAAATCTATCCTTGGAAGGTAGCATTCCGTTTGATTTGAAAGGCTCCACCAGGACGATTCTATTTTAATATGTATGGAATTTGACGTCAAACGACTGCGATTAAACGCTTCTTACAAAGCAATATGCCCAATTCATGTATATTAGCTCATAAAAGCTACAAGTACAAGTATTTTCACATAAAAGATATACAATTTATCAAAAAAAGGATGTTTTGCAATATATTAAAAGTAGTACAACACGTTTCGAGTCTAAAATATGCCCCAAAAATAGGATGTATTTCAAATGCACGACTGTTTTGAGACGAATGTCTTCTTCGAACGATCGCCGAATGGAGCTTCAAGTAGCTCTTGATATTAGTCTTTTGATTCTTTAAACACAATAGTCGTAAACAAAAACGGCCGAAAAGAAATGTCAGTTATGTATTGAAAATACACACCCAATGGTTTTACTTTCTATGAATAAAATTAATACGTAAATCGTTGCATTATATACATCAATTAAAAGACTTTATCGTAACGAGATATGTATTTATGCCTTTATGCAAATTACCTGATGAAGAACTTTTCCTTACCATCGTTTATTAACTACACAATTAAATCAAATGACTCATTTCCTGCAAACGATTGCAGGAAAATCAAAAATAAACCCCCCGACCGTCCATCATTGGCTGCAATTTGCTAAATAAAGTATAAATCATACACCAACTACTACCACTAAGCCGCGGTGCATTCCTAAAGCGCAGACCGTGTCACGCGTCAACTTGCCGGTGCAGGTGCAGGGTAAAATATTTTGCTTTCCTTTCTTTTCATTAATCATAAATTTGAACCCCCACCACCACCATCACCACCATCACCACCATGACCAGAAAGGCTAATGCTGCTTGAACTATGATTGTTTGATTGCATGGCCCACTCGGCTAAAATGGGATCGTGATGAGCAGCAGGGAAAAGTTCTGGCGATCCTTCACGCTTTTTTGCCATCTCTCTCTCTGTCTCTCTGTCTCTCTGTGTCTCTCTTGCGCGGGCATTAAGAACGGTTTTGCTCTACTTCCGGCACTACATTTAAATGAAGGCTGGGGACATGGGATCAGGTGTGGAGAAGCGATGGAAAAATAGAAAAATGCACCAAAAGTCCTCCGTAGCCCCGGACCGCACCACAGCTTCAAGCACCTCAATAGGACAAAACAGAACCAGAACGCGCCGAACGCGGCTATTTTGTTTTTGAATGTCTGCCAAGACAAGACAGAATTTAATATTTATTGCCCCGAGAGCGTAAATCAGCACAATGCATAAATAATATTTTAAAGGCTTGGCTCGGGCTAGCGCGACCCTCCGGACGCCCATTCTCTCTGGGCTTTGGCATGTCCGAGAATGTCAGCAGTTAACCTGCAGAGCGGTGCTTTTCGGGGGCTGCTGCATGGAAAATGAAGCCGGAATCTTTCTGGCCGGTGGCCTCGTTGGGTGGGTGTCAGGCAAATGTCGCACCTCCATAATCACAACCGCCCGAGTACGGGGTCTAAAATTTCATCTATTATTGTCCGCGTTGTTCTTGATGGTGGAGATGATGGTTTTAGATGGTGCCTTAACGATCCTGGTGGTGAAAATCCCTTTGTGTGCTTGCGTGCTTTTAAAATGCATCCCTTTTTTTGCAGATAGGACGGGGAACAGCACAGACAAGTGGGATTTTGTTTGTTTTGTGAAGAAAGTGTCCTAAAAAAACATAATGCTAAAAAGCAACATAATGCTCCAATAATTTCAAGCCATTTGAGCGACTTCCAAACACCCCTTTACTTATCACAAAAACTGTTTGGAAAAACTTTACACTACAACTCAACCCACACAACTTTGCCAATCAAAGAAGGTAAATTAATTCACAACACACAGTGATGTCAGTGTGCTCAATCTCAACACTCACAAATCAGGAAAAAATATGCTCCTCAGACATGCCAACCCAACAAGGCTGGCTCCGTTTGCTAAAAGATACACCCCCTTTTGCTATGGTTCGCTTTTGAAGGTGGGCTTCACTTTTTTGAAAGATTTATGTTTAGTTTTCAAGCACACCGAAAGGAAGAAAAAAGTCCCCTTTTCAATGAATACTTACAAATCTTTTTGTGTTTCTTTTCGGGTTTCGGTTTTGTTTTGTTTTGTTTTATAGAGTTATGTGGCTACTCCACTAGTACAAATTTCCCACCGAACATGCAGTCGCAGATTGAAGCGTTCGCGAAAAAAGTTTGCCGTGGAAAAATACCTACCAGCTCCGGTGGAAACTAACCATATTTCATTCGGAAAGCCAACCAGCCAATGCCACCACCTCGAGGAGGAGCGTTCGAGGTCCCCTGGGCAAGCCACGATCGTTCGACTGTGTTATACACCCATTACTCCCGCACAATGAATCAAAAGGTGGCCACGCTCGTTGGTGTGGTGTAAGTATAAATGAAATCCGCAAACCGCAAACCACCGAAAAAATGTGCCCACAGAACCGACTTTTGAACCCCCAAAACAGACGAATAACGTTAGAAAACGCGATAATTACTACCCTGAATCGAGCGAGGTGGACTGATTGATGCTTTGGAGGCGTTACGGCGCTCTTATTAATTTATGTTCAATTCCATTGCCTCCAGTTTGCATGTTTGCGCGTGTGTCTAACAGCACTGTCTGGAGTGTGAATGACTGAACGAATTATTTAAGCCTTTTTGAGCTTTGTTAGTGTTGCACACAAACAAATGTGATTCTGAAACAATTCTGAAATACAGTATAAGTTTCTTCAGTCCATCACGATCGCACGAAGCAATGGAAGCAATACTCATCCGGCCAAGAAACAATTTTACAGTCTTGGCAGGATTTAGATTGGCCTCGCCCACCACGAAATAAAGCAAGATTTTTGGGCATGATAGTACAATCTGTCCGCCCAATCGGTATCATTCGTTGGTTCACTGTTTCTGCATCATAAACTGTGCACCGGCTGTGCATGATGAAACGTGCCTTCCTGTATAGTGTTTATGTTTAGAGACTCCTCTGTAACATATTTTGATGAATTTTTATTAAATGCTATTAACATGATTTTTTTTTATAAATTAGTAAAAAACAGTAGCTTTTCCTACTTTAATGTTTTGTAAAACATTACCACTTCTACAACGATGACCCAACGATTGATCATTCCTATGTTTTATTCACATCGATTTGCCCATCAGCAGCAGCAACAACAAAAACACAAAACTGTTCCAACTCGCCCCCGAAACAATTATTACACCACCGCCACCAACATAAGCTATGATTAATTACGCTTAATTTTACCTTTCCCGATGAAGGATGAGCGTACCCGAGCCGGGACGTAACGCAAATGTGGACGCGTACAGCACGATTAGACATTTGCTCTTGCGTTAGCGCCCGCAGCAGCGCATTCGATAGAATTATTATTTCTTCCAAGTGCCACCAACCACTGATATCAATTGATCGGTTTGTGATGTATATTGCACCGCAGGGCCATCCGGCCGAACTGCAGCCGAACGAACGAACGAACCAACGAACGAATGCTCATTTTTCATGCACTCCCTTAGGTCCTGGGGGTAAGTCGTCTCGAGCGAATAAATTAAAAAAGCTGCACTCATACTCAGAAAGTTTAAGACAAGCAACACGGCTTAGGTTGTTCGTGCTGCTTGGGGGCAAACGAGTTGGTAGTGAAAGATTCTGTAGCTTAGCTTACAAGCCCCTTGATTATTCAGAATTTATCACTGTGCAGAAGGCAAATGGTAGAATGAATGGGAGGTTTGATTTTCTAAACGAATAAAACATTCTACTGAATTGAAATAGTAAGCTGATGAATGAAATATGGAAACGAGTTTTATCTATTTATCTATTAGAATCAAGCTTTCTAGAATTCTCTTATTGTTACACAAATATTGTATCAAGTTTTATTATATTTAACCTAAACTATTTATTATTCAATAAGAATGCAACATGCCTTAGTTCATAAATAGTTCATCTGTAAAACGGGAATTAGATCAGAAACGGGATAGGAGTAGGTATTGTATCGGTTCTTGGATAGGGACAGGATGGCGTATAATTCAATGACTAAGATAGATTCAAGAGTAGTTTTTGCACCAGAATGAAAAAAAAGGAATAGATTCAAGACCAATACGAGTTCAGGTTTAGTTCCAGGAATGTTTTAGATACGGTATCACTTTCAGGAACGATGTGAGTTCAGAATACATTCCAGAATCCGCATTAGTTTAGAATCATTAGAATCTAATCATTAGAGGTTTGGGCTGAGAATCAATTAAGTGGTATTAGTTCCTGGACTGGTATGAGTTAGGCATATGTTCCAGGATTGTTATGGATTCACTATCAATTTCCTTCAAGGATGATCATGATCAAGGATCACTATCGATTCAAGATCGGTTACAGAACCAGTTTGGTTTATAGTCGGTTCCAAGGCCGGATGGCTTAGGGATCAGTTTCAGGGTGGGTATGGGTTCAGGACCAGTTTCAGTACCAGTTATTAACTAATTACTTACTTACTTATCCGGCGCTACACCCGCTTTGCGGTCTTGGCCTGCCTCAGGAGTGTCCGAAATCGCTCACGGTCTCGCGCCTTCGTCTGCCAGTCCGTTGTCCCGGCCTTAATGGCGGACGCCTCCACGCCATCTTGCCACCTCCATTTGGGCCTACCACGCCTCCTCTGTCCTTGCGGACGGCCTAAAATGACTTTACGGGTAGGGTCGTCCGTTTCCATGCGTACAACATGGCCAGCCCACCGGAGCCTGGCAAGCTTGATACGCTGCACGACAGTGAGGTCGCCGTACAGCTCGTATAGCTCGTCATTATAGCGGCTCCTCCATTGTCCTTCCACACATACGGGGCCAAGTATCCTTCTGAGCATCTTCCACTCGAACGCGGCTAAGAGGGTTTCGTCAGATTTGGACAGTGTCCATGTCTCAGAGGCGTATGTAAGTACCGGAACTATATAGGTACTATATAGTCCCAGCTTCGTCCGTTGCGACAGGTTCTTAGAAGTGAACTGATTTTTCATGCTGTAGAATGACCGGTTAGCAGCCAGCATCCCTGCGCGCAACTCAGCTTCCATGCTATTGTCGTTGCTAACCTTTGACCCAAGATAGGTGAATTGTGGGACGACTTCAAAAGTGCGTTCACCTATCTGCACGTCACGCCTACGTAGATTCTGATTATTTATTGGTAGGCCCGCTGATGTTGCCACCATCAGTTTGGTCTTTGCCTCGTTTATCTGCAGTCCGAGGCTCTCTGCCGCCTGCTCGATCCCTTCGTAGGCTTCTGCTACATAGGAGAGCCGCAGACCAATGATGTCTATATCATCAGCGTATGCCAGGATCTGGGTTGACTTATAGAAGATGGTTCCCGTAGTCTCCACCCTCGAGTCACTGATGGCCCTCTCTTGCGCCAGGTTGAATAGGAGACAAGCAAGCCCGTCCCCCTGGCGCAGACCTATGGTGGTAGCAATGGGTTTGAGACTTTTCCATCTACCCTCACCTGGCAAAACCTGCAGTTATCAACTAGGTTACATTTTTCATACTTTCCAGCAGCAACTTTCCGTCATATTAGATTTAAAACATTGAGTATAATCATCTCAACATCATAGAATTACTCTGCTTTTCTGCTTCAAACGAAGTGAAACACGTTTATTATATTTTTAAAACCATGCAGATGAATAAATTCTGATCGGATGATCCTCGATGATGAATGATCGGAATCGGGAAATAGTTCAATCAATAAAATATTGATATCAACATCATGAAATCATCAACATCATGAACATCAAAGGTTTACTTTTTCATTTATTGATTAATTTAACTGCGACTTAACAACATGCCCGTCATGGGTTAAATCCCCAAATGGACCGTGCCGCCATACGTAGGACTGACTATCCTGCTATGGGGGGAAATCAAATAGTCACTGAAAACCAAGCCCACGAGTGGTGCAAGCAGCCCTTGACCGACAACGGTTGTTGAGCCAAAGAATAAGAAGAAGATTAATTTTAAAAATAAATCTAGCAATTTTATGTACGAAATTCACCCCATCTCATCGATGACAACGTCGTAGAAACAATGGTGCACAAATGAAACACAAAAACCTGCTTCTCATTCCACCATGTTGCAAAGAAAACCATAAGCCTCTGCCAAACCATTTACACACAGCCTAACAAATCAAGCAGATTTGCTCACCAAGCCAGCCTGATAAGCACGACATGTTCTGAAGTTATGAAGTTCTAGACATAACCCAAATCATAACTCATTACATTTCGATCACCATCGTGCAACGCTTCTGCACCTGAGCATTTTCCAATTCCATTCAGAGAGCGATAGAGACCGTTGCGCCAGAGATTAGACGTTCCCAACAGGGGGGGGTTTGTTATTGTGTGCTGCGTGATAAACATCATTCGTCTGTTCGAAACCCAAAACTGGAGGAGAGAAAGTTTTGGCCACCGCAAGCGCCACCAAGCAAGAATCGTCGCACGAAATCCGCACGGGCAGTGAAGGAGGATAACCCTCTGTCGACATAAATTTCGAAACTTGTGCCTGTCCAGTCCGTTTGCTCGACGTGCATTGGTGCAGGAGGAGGCGTGCCCGCAGGGTGTGTGAAGGCAACGATCGAAAAATCCATAATTTGATAATATATTGAAGCAAACTTATACAGTAATTTATAATCTACAAGTTATTCCCGTCCGGCTTCATAAAATATTCTCACTTGAATGACTCATTGGGAAAACTTAATACACCACCAGCATCACCACCACCGCCACTCCGGGTTTGCGGCCCGTGTGCAAGCAAATGAAGGTATTTAGTGCCAACGTTACAAAACCGCACAAGACAGCACCGCGTTCACAGCCAATCTTACTCTACCCTGAGACCCTTGATCGTAGAGGTTCTTCAGTCCACCACGGCAAATGCTGTGTGTTGTGGTAACACGTAAAGAACGCACCACTTCCTGGATTGACTGCCCCTGATGCAGAGAGTGAGAGAAAGGACGGAAGGAAGGAAGGAAATTCTTACCCGTAACATACAGACAACGATGTGTTGCCATACCGGGGCGACACGGGTCCGGTCGAAAGTTTTGCAATCCCAAGTCGTTCCGGACGTCCGGACAGTGCACACTGTGTCACCGTGCACTGGACACATGCATGCAAATATTCACGCACGCAATCCTTCCCAACCAATCCCCAACGTCTACCAAAATGAGTCTGGTAAGGAAGGAGAAAGTAGAAACGCAATGAAGATGCTTCCCACGATGATCCCTGCTCCGGTTTGGAGTCTTTCCACACAAGGAAGCTGTACCAGTGTGCCTTCAGCAGTGTGCAGTAATGCAGTCTTGTTCCTTGAGTTGAGAGAATCATGAAAGACGCCTACCGATCTACCTACCTTCCCACGCCGAGTTGTGTGCATTCTTTGCGGATATGTTCACATCTTCACTACATATACACGAGCCATACACCGACTTCCATTAGTCGGAGAATGTACAGAAAGTCCTCGAGTAGAATGAGGATCCGGGGTCGACGAGTTAAGATTGGAGAAGAAGAGAGCCCCGAAGAAAATGCTTTTCTTCTTCGATAATAATAATTTACTACTGTTGCGACGACTTTTGACCAGTACATACACACACACATGCTTATAATAGTGAATGTAAAGTATTTCATGGGGAAATACTTTACGCTACGCCTCTCCGACAGAGAACATGCGACAATTAGAGGTTTTTTTTTTTCCTCTTTTCAATGTAAGTGATCATTTTTACATGTTTACTCATAATTCAATTCCAAAGTTTTGTACAAGAATTCCGACTATTCCACTCTATTATCGTTCCTCATCTCCCTATTCCGCCAGCAGTCCGCATCCTTGTTTGGCTGAAGTAATGGAAAATCAAACGCTTTTCGATCGCGCCGGACACGAATGATTGCATTAATTGAAAATAACCAATCAATGCCAGTAGCAACCGGAGCCAAAAGTTCGTTCAAAACATTTACTGCCGCTCGACCTGTTACTGATTTCAATTATCTCCCGATCTTACAAACGGCTGCATGCAGAGTGCTCCAAGAGAGTGTGCCACTCACTGCTTCAATCGCCGTATCTTACCGTTCGATGGTCAATTGTTACGCTAAAAGTGCCTGCTACCCTTTACTCCCGCAAGCTTCCCGCAAAAGCAGCAACCCTTTTTGGGCCAGCTCACACACTGATGAAGAATGCAGATAGCTGCTGCTTCAGCTGCTTGCAGAAACCCCCCTTTTCGGTGGCTTATACATCGCCAATACATCCGCTTGTCTATCGGGGTGGAAAGGCAGAGCAAAAGTTGAAAGAACATCCCAAGCTCCCCCCCCCCCCCCCCCCCCCCCAAATGTCCGAGACGTTCCAAACCATATGCGGCATATCAACGATACAATCAAAGCATTTCGATTTGATTTCGAGAAATTGCATCTTCCGCAAAACCCAAGCGACCGCTCAGTGACCGCACCGTTTTGCGCCCGAACCAAGACGGTGGCAAGGAATGATTTTCCCATGTTCGGTACGGTTCGATCTGTTTGCGCTGCAGCAAACCCCCTACTGGTTCCGACTTCCCTTCCGGCTTTTGTGGCGAGAAAATCGAGAAAACATTCTGATTATAATAAACATTCTTGACCGGGTCTTATCAAACCGCTGAAGCGTGAGTAAAGCTTTCATTCCATTTCGATATCTTTGTCGACGGGCTGCAGCACTCCAGCGCAGGCCATCATTACCGCCAGGTTGCTCTCCACTATTAGCCGGTTTTTGCAGATGATGACCACGTAGCGTGGTCTGACCACCAACACACCACCAGTACGAACTACTGAGGAGTTTAACCATTTGATTTAGCCTTCACCGTGATGCCCGGTGCTGCCGCTCTTCGCCGCCCTTGCCACGGTTTTGCCAGTACAATGGTACTCACAGTGCGGTGCTTCGTGGTAAGGGACACGGGAAGAAACGCGAGGAAATTTGGGGAATAAATGCAAGGTGAGCCACAGCCACCTTTCCCCATGCTGCGTTTGTGCGGGCAGGGAGCAGATGCTAGAAATGCGGGATAATAATCTCTTCCGAAGCATCTTTCCCAAATCGAGAGAGCACGACGAGTGAAGAAGATATTCTGCTCGTAATGAACCAATCTTTTGCAGAAGTCAATTTTCTCCGATCGAATCCTTTTTTTCCCTCGCCCACGGCTTCCCATGCTATGTCTCTCCCCGGGCCCCGACGCTTTCATCACTATTTGCCACCACATACACACTCATACACACATGCCCACTGACACGGAAGAACGGGAAGGAACCCACGACAGCTCTTTATCCATGCAATGGGGGGGGGGGAGGAACCCTGGTTATGTTGGTGCTGCACGATGATTCTACTGCTGCTGCTGCTGCTGTTGGGTGGAATTTGTTTCGCTTGCTTTGAGGAAAATCAAACGCTCAAGCCCGTCGATGGGATAAAGGTAAATAATAAACTTTTATTCATTTGCAGAATTTCAATTTCATCGACAACGGCAACAACCATATACCATGCTGCAGCGCCGTTTCCGATGCGAAGCCGGTTTGGTGTAGCAGCGAAATAGATCCTTTGAATGGTGTGGAACAGTTTGCCTGTAACTGATTAACATGATGGGATGTTAATTAACCAACCTATAGGAACTTTCTTTCCCTCTCCCTCTCTCTCTCTCCCCCCTCTCCCTCTCTCTTTCTCTCTCTCTCTTTCTCCCTCTTTCTCTCTCTCTCTCTCTCTCTCTCTCTAACGTCTCAAGCAGGAGTTTCCGCCTTTTGCTCAGTTTTCTTTTCTTTTCCAAGCTGATTATTTTACAATGGAAGATCAAAGAAAAACTCACATGGCGTACGCTATTTTTTTACTTTCTAGCGAACAACCAATGTGATTAGCTATTTTCAATTCAAAAACTATTTCAACCGTATGTAGTAAATGAATGCTCCTACTTCTGTTTACCATTTCTATCAAAATTCTACACTAAATTCCTATCAGAAACTAAATTCCGATGCTTTTAGTGCAAATCAGTTGTAATGCGATGATTTGAGATAGTCACGGTATGTTAGATTTTGGGACGATTGCCATATAGTAACTTTGAACTCGCGTTGGCCAAGGTGGGCTTTAAACATCGTTAGGAAGGTCATCGTTTGCCGAATTAAGCAGAACTGAGGTGGATACTGTTTCGAAGCTGTCACGGTCGCCATGTAATGCGATGAGCGTACAACTGTACCTCAAGTACCGTCGCGGTAGGTCAGTTTTTACTGACATGAGCCAATTTGGAATAATACTTCGTTCGAGCGGACTTTTCGACACTTGATCGTCCAGGCGATCATAGAAACCTTTAGGAGGTTTCCCTTACTGGAAACGTTGGAGTTTAGAGGCCTTACCTTGGGAAGGGGGACATAACTAAACTCTTTGAATGAGAAGTCGATAGATGTTGGATGGGCATAGTCCTATCCTGACAGTCCGAACGAATCTGACTTGCCACGGTCGGAATTGGTTTTATTTATACTCAAATTAAGTTAAGGGTTTCGCACATTTGGTTCCGGGTTTTATGTTGGAAAGTTATTGTTTTCACTCAGCTAGTTACGTTTGTCTTTTGTTGACAAGAACGATGGTTCTTGTTACTAAGTTCCTGTTTTGGGTTTAATGCATATACTGTTCCTGCTTTGGGTTACATACTGTTCCTGCTTATGTTGTGCGTTTCGGTTGTTTTTGATAAGTGTGTCACATCTGTTTTTATATGAACGGTGTGGCCTGAGCTCTTCCGGGTGTGTTGCTATGGTATGATCTGATTTACTGAATGTGTTATAATGAATGTGTTACAATGGTGTTGTTTGGCTTTCCAAAGTGTGTTACAATGAGTATATAGCTGATAGTGTGTATTATAATAAGTTCTGTATAGCAGATATGCTACACAGTTTGTAAACTGTAATACTTTATTTATACAGCCGACATTCAACATATGATCAAGGACAAATATTATGACAATGATATTAAAAATCTCACAAGGGAGATAATGCTACAATATAATACAGGAGCAGATAGTTTAGATAAAAAATAGATATAATGGGATATATAATATAATCCAGGAAGTTATCCCAGAAATGTTCCACGATTATCACAGCACTATGACGAGCACTATTGCAATATGAAACAATAATGGTTATTCAGAATTTTACATTGAGGAGAACTGGAAAGATTGGATGCATGTTCAATTGTGAAAGATTACTAACAGAATATTTTCCGAAAGTGTACCAAAAATGTCAAGAAGAAGAGAGCCATGATCACGAGCCTTTTTTGTGATCTTGTACACCACTTACCGTAACAATATGGACTCTCATATATATACACTAGCTGACCCGACAAACTAAGTTGTTCCAAAAAAACTAAAATATTCCATTATTGCTTTTTTACTCGGGATATTTGCACCGACAAACCGACGTGACACTGGTGTTACAAAAGTGTCCCACACGAAAGTACTGTCATTTACCAGTGAGGCGAACACTTCTGTCAAAGTAAGCTCTGTTCATTGCTGCTTCGATGCAAACAACTTTTCTAAATACAAATGGCGAAGGAAGTGTGAGGCAAGATTTTGTGATAATTATTGGACAAAACACCCAGGAAAATCATTTTATAAGTTTCTCAATCAATACAAAAGATGTGAGAAGTACATAAAACAATTTCGCATTGGAATTTGCGAAGAAAAACAAAAAGGGGATTTAGCAGTTTCTTCTCTGTGTCAGTGTAGTAAGCGAATCATTATAGAGATGGCGCTAGTGTTTAACGTATTTTCATTTGAAATAAGGAGACAACTTTGGAAGCTTATTTTGTTCGAAGTGTCATGTCGGTTTGTCGGTGATATTTGTATCGTGCCCGTATCCCCTCAGGATCCGATCATCGAGTGTAAACCGCCAGCCACCTTACACCAAGTGTCAAAGTGCTGCATACAACACAACAACAATCCTGCTCTTTGGATGGGAGTTAGAAAATCATTATTAAATTAATTTTAGTGTAATATTTGAACGATTTTCATATCTTAAAACCTATTCTCATACCACCATAAGGTGTGTGCAAAGTTTCGTTGCAAATGATCCAGCCGTTTCGGAGGTTGCTCGCGACAAACACCGTGACACGAGATTTTTATATATATAGATAGTTGTGAAATAGCATTTTGTACAATTCATACATTACCTGTTATTACAGGGTTTTCCAAAGATTTTTTTGGTTGTTCCCCTAAAATTGTTAGTTATTTCCCATGAGTTTTTGGGCGATTCTCAGTATTTTTTGGTTCAAATATATGAATAAATGAATAAATCGTGAAATCAGCCCAACAACTTGGAACCCATAAACCGCGTATCCCAAGAGCAAACTGTACTTTTTTTCAAAAGGAACATGAAGCTCAAATGATCTATCTCTTCAGTTCTGTTTGATCAATTGATCGAGGACTAACAGATCCAGTGAGAAAAAGGGTCTCAGAGGCCATGCTTACTTACAAACGTTACACACGAAAGTTTTGTTGAGAAAAGCTTTGAAAAGAAAATGAATTTGTAGTGGACATTATTGGAAATCGACCACAGAAAAGGTGCAGGAAAGCCGAACAAAGTGCAATTGTGCTCTTGAGGTTTACTGAGAGAAATACTGAGAGAAATATTAGGCTTAATGGGTAGAAATGATTAACTCTTACTATTTAATCTTCACCAGTGATACATGAGTATAATTTTGAATTTATGAATATTGAATGCTTACATTATGCATGCCTTGAATGAAGGTCATCTTTGGTTAATTGATCATTCAACAAACACCTTTTCTAACTAGTTGCATAGGTTTGCTATTATAACATGAATTTTGGAATCCAATTCAACTAAAACTCCAGTAATTTGATACATTTTAAAAACCTCCAAGTGAGTTTATACACAAAACATAATATAAATAAGTCAGTTGACAAATCAAAAATAGTCTAAATTTACTTCAATCAATTTAACCTTGCCTCAAATTAACCAATAAACATCAACAAAAACACAGCTTTTCAAGGCACAAAAAAAACCTCACCCACGAAAATTAACTCCCCACTCAACACTTACACAGACACGTGGCACAGCGATTTGCATTGCGCACTGTAGTATCACTATGTTGCCTTTGCCGATTGACAGTGATTAAGATTTCATGCACAACCCGTTTCCCTATTCATGGGCCTCCCAAAACACCAGCAGCAAACCCAAAATTGCAACAGAATTCAATGATCAAAAAGTCATTTCTGTCACGGTCGCCACACGGTGTAGCAATTTGCCTTTCGCAACAATCGCCCTCCCCCCACGCCACAGGGGGCCACTCTTGGGGCGAAGGATCATCACCATGCAAAATCAATCTGCCGAATTTATCGCCCAAAGCCGCATCGAAGCATCGTGAACCGTTTTTTTTTGGTTCCCTTTGGCAGAGGGCAGAACACACGGCCAGAATACAAATCGAGCCATCGGTCGGTCCTCCATGAATAATTGATCAACTAAATCAACGACCTGATCACATTTAGACGCCGTTGCCATACCATGGTGCTAGTCCCGGAAAATCCGTACCGCGATTTCTAGCGCACTCGCGCACTCCGCGCCCCAAATTTGACACATCTGCATACATATGTCGCCAGCGAGGTGAGTTTGTTTTTTGTTCCTTCCTCCATTTAGAACCATCGTTGGTGATCCTTTCAAACGACTACAAACGTACAGCCCGAAGGAAAAGCCCCTCCCCCTAGGGGGGATGGGAACTATAGGAAAAAAGTGCCACAACCATGGCACGATGTTTTACTAATGTATTGACTACTTTGCCAACGACTACTACGACCCGCGGACGTAATGTTGTCACCTTTTTTTCTGGACACCGGATAAACCCATCAGCAGCCGCGCCAGGAGGGGCAGAGGCTAGTGCGAAGGGATGGGGATTATTTTAGGACCATCACATCACACATTCCGGCACCAAAACCACACCAAACACATCACCGCAAATGGTGGTGAGTGAGAGGTAGTTGGAGGGGTTGGTCATAAAAATACATGAATACACACCAATGGCAAGAGAGTGAGAGAGAGAGAGATCTCCCGCCCGAAAAACATCTGTAAGGCATTTGGGTAACATCCACCGTGGTGGCCGAAAAAGGATGAGTCCACCGTCCTGGATCAGCAGAAGCACACAAAACCCGCTAACCGCGGTGCTATCGTCTTATTGAAGGGTCTTTTTGCGCCCCACGGTATGTACTGTCACTTCAATAAGTAAAGTGCCGAATTTGGATTAAGCTTCACTTGCCGAAAGCACTTGCGGCGCAGGTTTGGAAGAGTGTTAGTTTCTTTTTCTTTCCGTTTTGTCTTCGACACTTTTGCTCACATCACATACGGGTCGGTTTTAACAAAACAAGTCAGGCTCTTACTGAAAAAAAGACTGGAAACAGCGGTACCGTTTTCTTAAAATAAAACAATAACATGAAAGCAACATAGGTGAGCCAAATGTGCTCTCCTACCGTACCGCGGGTAAGACTAGCAGTGTGAAGCCGTTGCTGTCTTCACCGTCCACCATGTGTGTGTGTGTGTGTGTGTGAAGAGTGAATGTGAAAAGTTTGCAATTTTCCTTCAGCTAGAGCGTGGCGTAATAACGCTCGAAAAGATGCTTCACTTTTGCTGCTCATCGACACGGTGGCCATAGATGGCTGGCAACGCAAACCCCACCCAACCCACACGGCTCCACACATTCGAAACGGATACGGAGTTTACTTTGTATGGAAATTTTTAGCGCGAAGTGAAATGAAGAAAGACACTTTCGCCCGGTGAATATGTTAATTCTTTTTCCCCTTCCCCTTGCCGACCACATCTCACCGCCTCCACAACCTCCACCTCAAGAGGCGAACGCCTGACGAAGACGCCTTCTTCGGTCGTTCATTCTTGACTTTTCCTCGCTCAACGAACCAAATCGCGGTGGAAGGAAGTCGCGAAATGGCAACTTTTACCAACAAAGCGAGATCGAAGGAGCCGCTGAGATGGTGAAGCGAAGTGTGCGAAGTTTGCGCAAAACGGGAAGCAGGGGAATTGCTTTGCGTCATTTGATGCCTGCTGCGCACACCTGAGCTGGAGGAGGAGTAAGGCAGGGAAGGGCAGAGAGGGATGGTAAATTGTATTCGAAGAGTCACTGCATGTGTAGGTGTGTGTGTAAGAACTGCGACAACGACCGACCGCAGGATGACACTAATTTCGTTTCGTTCCATCATCTTCGGCGCGTCTGCGGTTCTTGGCTGCGTTATGCGCGAAAAGACGACTGACAACATTATGCTCCTTTTTCTTTTTACCTTCGCATAACTTTTCACGCATTTGCGATAGAGAGAGAGAGAGGGAGAGAGAGAGAGAGAGAAAGAGAGAGAGGTGTTGAGCCACGGAACAATCGTTTATGGAAATGCATTAGCCCAAAGCAGCACTCAAGTGTGTAGAATATATGGGAGAAAAAGACACCTGCTGGCTTGGGGTTGGGCAGAATATTCTTTCCGATTCTGACTACGAGCTAGATAGAAGGTTTAGTAATTAAATTTTACAAAATCCCAAACAGCAGAATCGAAGCCAAAATTGGCATTAAAATTAGCAGAAATCCAATCAAATCTTTCGGAAACAATTGCAACGGGAAACTGCAAATCGAACTGCGTCAATTGCGACAACTGGACACTCTTGTGCCCCTTTGGTTGACCATTTGAGCTGGTAATTAAAGATTTTTGCTCATTTTCTGTAAAAAAAGAAACACATATTCAAAGCTGCTTTGCTTAACATTCATATACAGACACACAAATACACAAACAAAGCAACTCTACCTATCTGCCAAAGGCAAACCGGCCAATTCCAATTCCACCCAAGCATAACATTGTAATAGAGATAATTTTTCACAATTAGCAACTAATTGAAAATTTAGCTCAACGTCACCCACTTCAGCGAAGCGCGCTACAACCCCGAAAATGCTGTAGCGCGCCAAACATGCAAACACATTTTCCTTCACGAAACGGTTGCTCAAATGGGGGCTTTTGATACTAACAAACGAAGTAAATAGAAAGCAAGAAGAGAAAAAAAACAAACTGTATACGTTTGTGAGAAACATGCAGAAACAGTTAAAAACGGGAAAAGGAAATTGAAATACAGAAAATACACACTCGCACTCGCACCCGCACCCGGTGGCGCATTTTTTGGCACAGGCGTTCCCGCTGGCGCTAAGGAGAGCAAACCGTATCACCGTTTGCACATTTACCTCCCCCACCGAAAGCGACAACGATCATTTCTCCCCAAATAGTCGTAATGACCGAAAATTGTAATTTTTGAATTTTCCACCAACCGAAACTCATACACCCGTTGTGCCCGTTCCCCTGTTTGCCAGCCCGTTCACTGTGGCGTGCCACCACGGAGTGGATAAGCAACAGGACACGACGAAATGCTTCGAAATGTATTCGATTTGAGATTTCCCTCTCAATGTGTGTGTGTGTGTGTTTCTCTGAACCCCACCCCGCTCTGTGTTCAAGCCAATGTGCTGGTGCTGGTGCCCGTTCTCGGCACTATCTGCTGCCGATGAATTTTGGAAGGCATTGCCTTCGCTTGCGCCCGCAACCCGAAAGCGCATCGTAAAGTAATACTTAGTGCTGTATTATTAAAATTCTAATTTGCCAAACAAGATACCGCCCTGGGCGAAATATTTCGTGACAACAATTAAAGTCTTCAACCAATTACGCCGGGAGTTTATTTTTATTTCGCCCGCACCGCTCCCAGCAGCAGCAGTAGGAGCAACGTTCGAGCAGAGGTAAAAGTCGGTTGGCAAGTAGCAATTTGGTCATTTGACTGATGATTTTACTTCCATCGCTTCTCAATTGGCAATTGCAGCCGTTACGGTGCAGGGAAGCGGTACAACAGCGGTCCATGATCCGATTACCGATTGTTGCTGTGTTCAGATGCAATTACTGAAGTCGCCTATTCATTGGATGTGTATAGCTTGCGTCTGTTTGATTGCATTCCGGGCACGCTGGTGACCGTTGGGGAATGTCCGCTGGAAATGAATTGAAATTTCACTGTGCGGTTAATGTTAGGTGCAAAGGTTTTAGAAATTAACAGCTATATTTGATTGCTGAAGCATCTAACCTAACAGTACAAGACTGGTTGTAATAAGACAAACAAGTTGTCTCTCTAGAGTCCCTTCTGTACTCGTAGTAGGGTGAGCTGGGCTAATAATATTTTTTAAAGTGCCATAAATGTCAATATCTTTTCGAGGAGTTGCGTTTCAATATATCTTTATACTTTTGGGATTCTTCAATCTATTCCTTCTACTATTTGATGTAATAACCAACGTGATCATGGCGGCCTATACCTATATAGGGTTACGAGATTTAATTGAGTATCCATCAACTGGATAATCAGTCCTTGCTACGGAGGAGGGAGTTCCATTGTAGACTTGAACCTATGCCTGGTATGTTAATGAGTCGGTCGAGTTCACGACTGTATCACGGAGCTTCCTCTTATCTATTTAAAGCTAATTTTACAGTTATTTGTCTGTTGTTTCATTTATTTTCGCTTTCAATCAGTTATTCAGTAATTTTTCTTTTATTTGATAATATAAACAAGGGGACATTCACGTAGTACAGTCGTCAACTCGTACGACTCAATAGCATGCCCGCCATGGGCTCAAGCCTAGAATGGACCATCTTCCCGCAGCAAGGATTGACTATGCGGCTTTATGGAAATGAATTACGCCAAATAGAAGAGGAAGACAAGCAAGGGAAAATAAAGAGAAAAGAAGAAGGGAATAATAAACAATACCCGATGGTTGATTATTCTCAGCTTCTCTTCTTACTTGACATTTGTATTTGTTTTTTTTTTTAATTTTAAAAGAATGTTGCATAGTTTACTTTGGCATGACTGTCGTTTACATGAGTACTTTCTCTTCTTTATTATTTTCATTGGTTAGTTTCGATTAGGTACATGTACATGCTTTATGCTTTGTGTTTTTTTTTCTTTATTCTTTCTTAATAATATGGACACTCTTTACACTTTATTTAATTTTCTTTTGTATGCTGAAATAATACTTCACTTCACTTCACTCTATATTTAATCATATTTAATGAAAACAAATATTTAGAAATGTATTGAATAATATTTTTAAATGACTAAAATATGTTCGAAAGTGTTCGTGGCTCTACTATCTATTTTCTTACTTTCATTGTTTATTGTTCATATTGTTGTTCATGTGAATTAATTATATTAATGCTTGGTATTCATAGATTTCCTTTCATTTTTATTGTTAAAAATCATTTTGAAATTTTCCTAATCAATCGTGTGCTACTATCACTTCCGGTGACTTTCATAACACACTTGAATTGGTTCTAAATTAATTCAGCTTTAATTTAATCTGTTTAAGCGAAACATGACATGAGAAAACATCTCACGACTGCGTAATCATAACTTTGTACTTACAAAAAAAAACACTAAACGCTTCTTCACAAAACCCACCAAACATGTAATTTAATGCACATTACTTATCAACCGTGTCAGCTCGTAAAGCCCACCATAACCACCACCACCACCATCACCATACACATTATACGCTGCTCATCGTGCTTCTAAAACAATACACACACCGCACATAACCCCCCAACAACAGTCAACAACGACGATTCTTACGATTGCTTACTGCGCTCTCTAGGCATCACAAAATCCACCCCCTCCCTCCCCAAACCCACCATCAACGTGCTGCATTGGGGTGACAATAAAGTAGAATAATCGGCAAATCTATGAGTATTTTCGCTGCGGCATTTCTGCCCAAAAACTACCACCGACACAAGGGAAGGCATTTCATTCAGGCCCACACTTGGACGGATCCGAAATTCTGCAGCAGTAGATTAGTGCCAACCTCCGGGGCACCATGCCACCACTTCCCTTCCCCGTGCAAACTAAATTGGCACTCTACGAGTGTCATCCGAAGTGTTCGTCGTCGTCGTCGATAGATTCGTCGCTTCACGCACCAACCATCCCAACGGCCCCCAGTTTTGCTACGGCCAACGACTGCAACACCAACGCCAGCAAATAGCAAAGGTATCGAAAACGGTTCCGGACGGGGGGGACGAAAGATTTCGTCGATATCCCATCGACACTCGTCGGCATGAAATGCTTCCCTTATATTTCGCTTCCAGCTCCCGTCCAGGCCGTGCGGAACGATACCGCCTTGCTTTGGGCGGTTTTTGTTGCGCTCAGCAGTACCGGGGGAGGTTTTGCGTGATGTGATCATCTCATCGGTAAGCATTATTTTTCCATCAGTAGAACTGTAATAAAGACAAAATCGTGACTTTCATTTTCAATCTTCCTAATCATAAGAATTACCCACACACACACACATTCTGATACGTTAGAAAACAAAGCCGCCTTGTTTTGCGGCAAAGGAAAGCAAAGTCTCACACCACACACACATACACACGCCAGAACACACACAGTCCCAAGAACTTAAATAACTTGGCTCCTTCCTCGCTCGAATCTCGATTCTGGGGATCTCAAGTATGTGACAGCAGCAACCCCAAGCATTGTGCAAAATGTGCACGCAAGCTCCAAAACTCAATCCAATTGCGGTGACGCAGCGACCGGGCGGAATAAAATGTGATTGCGAAGTTCATCGAAGTTGGTTGGTGGGAAGGGACGGAAAAAAATATGATTTCAATTAACGACTTCGACATCCGGTTACCAATCAGTGAATATCCGCGGCCGAAGAGCTGGAGAGTCCTTTCGAGGTTCCTTTCCGCCGCCAGTACTTCCTTCCTCAAACAACCGTTCCCTGCACGCCTGTCGGGCGCGATAATGCTGATAAATGAGCTGCTGCTACTGCTTTCGCTTATAATTTACTCCAAACGGGACAATGTTTCCGAAATGCTTCTCTGAATTTTGAATGCCCCCCCCCTTTCGTTCGCGAGCGGAGGAAAGACAGGGGAAATGTCAGTGAAAGTTTCACCATCACATAAAATGTATCCAACAACAGCAAACAAAAAAAAACAAAAGAGAAAACCCCAGCACAGAACAAATCTTATTACGAACGCGCAATCAGAGCTGCGTTCCGGGATTGCTGTTTCGAGCGGAGCGAAATGCGAATTTATGCACTCGTATGCACCATGCACCGATTACCAGAACCCCTGCCAGCACCATCCCTCCCCTCTTGTGGCCACTTGCACACAAATAAATCCCACCGGGCCACGGCTCACCAACCAGCAGCAGCACGATCGTAATTCACTCGGGATCAATTAAAAATTTTCTCCTTGCGAAACTTGCGCCACTTTTTAATAAGCTGATGGAAAACAGCAACGCAACTCGGACAAAACATGAAACACACGCGGTCCTGATGAATGCGCAATGCCCAAATGTGGAGGATGGAAGGGGTATGGATGGCCCCAAAAAAATGCGGAAGGAGGGAGGGAGGGAGGGAGGGGGGAAGACAACAGCAACAGAATCAGAAAAGTGCATATAAATTAATAATAAATTAAATTTACTTTTTTGAAGTACCGTGCCGGTGAGCTGAGCTTCTGGCCGGCTGAGCGCTCCAAGCCCTTTCCCTCTTGCCCTCAATTTTACCCTCAGCAGTGTGTGTGCGTTGAGAAAGTGCCACAAAATGGGAGTCACGTGATTCAATCTGGTTTCCCCGTCCGCCAGCAAACGCGCCGAGTGTCTTTTTGAAGGGTCCAAACTTATTTACGCTTCATTTACTGGGGGGGACAAAGGTTGGGTTCGAAGGCGTGGGGTGTAGAGCTGATACCCACTTTTTTCCTCCTGTTTTCCCATTGATTGACACAAAAACCCCGCACAGAAACTACCCTTTTTTGTCCTCAGTGTTGTGTGCCTGCGTTGGCGACCATTTCCAGGGACATTGCCACAGTTTCAATTTGCAGATTAAAATATAACAAAATAATATAAATCCCTCCCATTTCCGAGCATCACCCGACAGTGGACCCCTTCATCCTTTCTCATTTGTTCAGTCTCTCGCTCTCTCTCTCTATTTCTCTCACACACAAAACACGCACACTGCTCAGTGTCAAGGAAACGGGCTAAGCACACTTTGTTACGCACGGCCTCTAATTTTCGGCGACCATCATCATGGGCATGTTTTCGTCAACGCGGAGCACCAAAAAACCCACCCCACCCCGGCGAGGTAGTGGGGCATTAACACATAAACAACTCTTGCTTTCCGCTCAGTGCTCCATTCTCCTGTGATCCTCATCTCGAGACGTGGCATGGCTGCCCTCACGAACGCGCTGTCCCACTGGATAATTGCGGGCGGCCATTTGTACTGCCGCATGCGAACCAATGGTGAAATTGTCGAATGTGTTGGAAGAGAGAGTGAGAGAGAGAGAGAGATGGAAGAGTGGCTCTGGCCATATCTGACTTTTACGTCAACGAGCAAAATCATCAACTCGCTGCTCGAAGCCAAACAAACCCCGACACGCTTTCCAACGACTTAGCACCTTTTTCCCGCGCATACGGATACGAATCCCTTTTTCTCGGGATTGGATTGCGCCAAACGGCAGCGAACGAACGAAACGGTGGTGACGCGGTTGGTGCGCAAAACTAGCAAAAGGAATGGAAAAAGCAGACAGAGCAGGAGAGAGCGAGAGAGACAGAGAGGGAATTAGTGAGAGTGAGATGAAGTTTAAATTATTTTATCCCAAGTTTCCTTCATTTACAGCAAAATTCAATTACTTCAACTGTGAAAACACTGTGTGCACACAATTATACAACAACCTTGTCCGCAGATGGGGCGACCGGGAGAAGCAGCGATTGGGCGGCGACTACTGACGCCGGGATGGAATTATTTTAATGCTGAAGGGGGTTTTCCGAAACGAGCAGACCCTTTTTGAGTGAGGAACTCAACGGATGGACAGACCCGGTCCCGCGGAGGCTGCATTGGGTGAAACAGTCCGACCGAACCAGTCCGGCCAGGGCCACGGTGAGCGAGCGAGTGAATTAGGGTGAGACGGGTGAGCGACTTTTTTGGGTAGCTTCTGCTTTTTGCAGGCAAAATGACTTTTATGAAATATGATGATGAGTTTGTATCGCATTTTCTTCTGGCCCTCGGTGCTCGGTGCTGGGCTGATGGTTTGTGGTGGCCGACAACTGCGCCACTGCCGACGACTGCTCGGGAGCCGCTCCGACAATTCGCCACTTTTCTTTTGCCACATACACACACACACATACACAGCCAGCTACAGCAAAATGCTACTTTTGCAAACATTCATCTGGCATGCTAGCTTGCTGTGTGCTTCTTGTCGGTGCAGCATTTTAATTTCATTTATGCACTTCCGGCCAGACAGACGCGACGCGAAGAAATGTGGCCCAGCGAGCTCTAAGATGCGCAGCGGAAGCGATGGAGGCGCACGGTTATTTATGAAATTGATAGCTTCTGGAGTTGAAAGGCGAATGAATGGTTTTGTTATTTTTTATTTTGGTGAGGGTGCCTTGAGAAATTGCATGGAAATCTAATTGAAAAGCAAGGCAACCATGTGGCTTGGAGTTTTATTTTGAAAAGTATTGCAACAATAACTGAATACAGGAAAAGTTGTAACTAGTGTCTTAAGCCTTAAGTCATCGTACGCTGACAAAATAGCAAAATAGTATCATTTGTACAAAATCACTCAGTTTTTGACATTTTAAGTGCATTTCATTCGTTTCAAGCCATTATTTCATCATTAATTTCATCGAAAACGTAATAAATTATTATTTGGTCGATCTAGGTTTGCCTAAGTCACTGTGTAGTGTATTCATGAACGGGATAGTCCGTCCTATATATGGAGGCTCGGTACATAAGGGACTTGAACTCATCATGGACATGTTATTACAGGGTTTGCCACGATTTATTAATTAGTACCCGTATTTTTTTGGGTTCATTTCACAATTTATTAACCGTATCCCATTTTTTAAAGATTTTTAAAAGGAATAAAAATGATTCCGAAACATTCGGGGTGACACCTTATGAATCATGGATGAATTGAATAAAATATAGAAATCAGCCAAAAAATGGTAGGAATCAATAAAAAGCCATGCAAAACCCTGTGAGTGGAGCGTGTTGACTTCAATAAAACGTGACCGTGGCAAGCAATAAATCATTTGCGTCATTATATTAAAACATTATTTTCACACAACAGTTTTCCCAGATCTGTTGAAGATTTCATAGAATTTGGAGTTGTAACCTGGTCATTCATATCAACCTAAAACTCACATACAGCGCTTAGGGGGTGCCGATTTTCAAATGATCGATCCTTGCTGGCCTGTTTGGCTTAATAAACCAAATTAATTATGATTCTTTCTGTTTAAAAAGAATAAAGACGACAACTGGTGAATGATACTAAACTATACTAATCTAAAAATGTACACAATCTTCTTAATAACAGAGGTTATTTCTGTACTGATTTCGATTCAATTTGGTGCGAGCACATGAACTCCATCGTTCATTTGTCCGTATAAAACCTAAACAAAGATCATCTTGTGGTGTTAAACCTTCCAAAACCAAGTCATGTTTTCTTCAATATACTTAATTGTCCTGAACTCAAAAACATTCCACCCTTTAATGTCCTAAAAGGGATTGAAGAATGCTTCATTTGGTTCTAACACAACTATTGAGCACGATTAGGTTGATAGACAAAACAGTATCCCTGAAGACCCTTGCTGAATTTCCAATAAGCTAGAAAGAATAAGACATTCCAAAATTACTTTGCTGGTATATTTAGGCACAATTTGGAGTAAATCTTAACAACAAAAAGCACATAACACATAAAATGAGTAGTTTTTTCGCTGACCCAATATGACGTTTTGCTAATGTTAAAGTATTCTGCTACAAAATCGAAAGTCAACCCATATCTTCAAAAGTTGGACACCTAATCTCAAGCGACTCATTAGTATCACTCACTAAAGTAAACCATCCCGAAGCTTCACCGCCACCGCCACCCAAACCCGCGCCATTTTTCTTCTTCCAATTTTAAAACATAACATAAATCATGCACGAAGACCCGAAGCATTCCATTACACATCCTCAGTCCGGGGAGGCCTCGACTCATTATGAATTAGGACATAATGTTCGAAACATACGCACCTGGCAGGTAACATTTTAAACAGTTTATCACCCCAAAGCGCGGCGCGACCGGGCAGGCGTGTCCGTGTTCCTAGTTTGACGTGACGGCATACCTTCCGCTGATGGCAAAATTGGGCTGAGAGGAGTGGCATCGGTAGCACGCTAACCGCAAAGTACGTTTCAATGTATTTTTGCACCATCTACACAAACCATCACCCACCATCGCCATCATCATCGTCGCCATCATCATAAAGCGCGCGGGCAGGCAGGCGGGAAGACAGCAGCAAACAGCTGCATTACACATATCACGCATCACAACGGCGTGGGCATGAAACAATGCCCGACATCCACATCTTGTGTGTGTCACACGCGTTCTCGCACGCAAAATCCACCCAAAAGAACCACCACCACCCCGTTCCACCGTAGCGGGACGACATACGGAGCCCACGTGCGAACATGAGCCTAAGGACCAAATCATCCCCCGAGAATGGGCCCCCACCTCACCGGCCAGGGTTCACCATCTCTGGCCTGGTCAGAAGAATGGCAAGATTCCACCCGGTGAAAACGGGGCTTTCCAAAAACCGGCCCCACACGCGCTGCTCAGCTTCTTGCTCCATCCCACGACGAGCGTTTCTTGTCCTCACTCCCCCCAAAAATGATGCTTTTGGGGTGGAGGGTATTGTAATTCAGCCTGAGCTACCCGATGGAAAATGTGACACCGTTCGAAATGTAAAACCTCCCCGTGAATCGCACGTTATGTACACAAATAAAGGTTGTAAAAATGAAATTTACAAGAGCCAGCGAAACAACAACGGATAAAACCCGTAACCATTCTCCCCCCGGTGTGTGTGCTACCGTTGTTGCGAGATTGTAGGTCGTGCGGGGGAGGATGGGGGGGGGGGGTACACAGGGTACCACACACAAACGCGCACGGGTTGACACGTGGTCGAGAGGTGAATGAAATCTTCCAATACTCCCAGGGACCCGGCATCGACGATAAACATATTTTGCCCTCGTGAAGGTGACTCGCTGGGATGGCAATAGACGAGGGAAGGGATGGGGATGGTGCTGACGGAATCGGGGATTGAGCTCTCATCCAACTCTGCCACCCCTCACACACACACACACATGGGGTAAAAAGGGGTTGGAAGTCAATTTAAACTCATACAAGTGCCGTTTGAGCTAGTGGAAGAAAAGAAAACCGGTGCGCTTTCGGTGTCGAGTTTAGAACGAGGGACACGAGCACAGCGATAGGGGATTTGGATGCTTTGGGTTGGGCGGAGGGTTTGACCGGCTTTTCATCCCGGGCACTGTGCGCGACCGTAAAGGGGGAGTTTTTGATATTGTTCCAGGGGATAGTAGCAGCAGTAGTAGAGATAGAGCTCGCAGAGGCACCGAGCAAAGGAAAATTATGAGTAGTTTGGGATAAACACAGCGGACCTTTCGCTACCCCACGCCCGAATTGCTACCCCCCCCCCCCCCCCCCCAGATCCCTTGCGCGGTGACAAATTTTGAGCTTAAGACGCCTTTCATGCTATCTGCGAGCACTTGAGTACGGCTCGGGGAGCCCATCATGCCCCGTCACGGACAGGTTTGCTGTGCTTTTGGCCGGGCGAGAGTGTGGAAAAGTATTAGGAAAGGACGCAGCATATCGCATGGCACAAAAAAGACCATATTCTACTTGAAAAGTCATTTAAATTTTGAAAGAAACTTGTTTCTAAGGCTCCCTTCATTGAGTTATTTTTTATAGTTCTTACTATCATTTGCACACTTTGTTTGCATACATTTAGCAGCGCTCCCCGAGGGGAGACGTGAGCGTTTCGGTAAGTCACCGTTTCCGTGATCGCCACTAGCCACTGACTGGCGTGGATCGACAAGTAGTCCCCCCGTCCCTCCCGTCCCAACTCATACCATAAACAAAAATACCTCAAATGAATATTTAAACAGCTCGCTTCATCGGCCACCACCACGCAGCGGTACGATTTGCGTATTTGCTCGCAGTCGCATCGACGCGTACACGCGCACGTGGTACGCACGTTTGCGTACTGTCGCCGGATCGCAGCAGGCCACGAACGGGCACGAACAAACGGTGCACATAGCACAGATTCTAATGCTCCTTGCCTTGTGACCTGGGGGAGCTGCGGCGGAAGTGAACCAGCGAGGGGCCAACCATTTTCGATTCATAGATTCATGAAAACTGAGCACAGCGACACCGGGGGCGATCACACGGGCGCAAAAGAAAATCAAATCCTCCACTCAAAAGACTTCAACGGGGTTTAGACGGGATGGGGAGGGACGTTTCCGAACATGTATCTTCTCACGGGCACGGGGTGTTCTTCTACTATCGTCTGGAAATTCCCCCTTGCCGTCCACTGACAGCGTTGGGATGGAATGGGGCAGCACGCACTAGGACAGTTGGCGCACAAAAACACGCACAAGGTGCTGCACAGCACCGCTACGGACACCTTACCGCCCTCCCGCAGAACAATGGCAACAATCATAATCACTAATTTATTGGTGTGGAAAGGGAATGCGGCTCCGGTGCCGTTTGCCCGCTTTTCAGGATTGAGGCGCCTCCCCGAAATGTATGCTAAAAGATCCATTAGAGCGAAATTTACGACACTATCGAGAAGGGAAAGTGTGACTCGTGTTGCTTGTAGTGTTTTGCCTGTAGTGTAGTGCTGAGCTCCCTTGAGCCTGGGTCGAGTTTAGAATCTTTCGTTTGATCTGCCCCACCAGAAGCAGTACCAGGCCACCTCCGGTCTCAGTAAACATGCGGCCGATAAGAACCTGGTACCGAGATCACCCCCGGACAGTTTTTGTATCACCTCGGTTCATTTCCACACGCCACCAAGAGAGGGGGGGGGGGTGAAATGAAGAACAACAACAACAGCGGTCCCTATTTCACCGCCACCACCATCACCACCGGCAAGCGCTCCAGGACGCGTTCTTGAAGGTTTCGGCAGCGTAAAATGTAGGCCCTCTGGGAAGGTGTGGATGAGTGTACCCGCGCCGTGTGCCGTGTGAAATTGGTGTGGAAAGTGTGGAGAGAACGAGAGAAAAAAAGTATCACTCTGCCCCTGGCCAAGGCCCATGCCCGAGCTTATTGAACCTTTCTTGAACCAACACGGTTGGTAGTATCAAACAGAATTCATAATTAAGTCTAAAATTGAAATTTTCCTTTACCGTGTCTGCCAGGCTGCGAGGCTGCCCCGGAGGAGGTCTTCGGGGGTGGCATTATTGTCCTTTCGAGCAACAGTGATAGCGAGCCAAACGGAACATGTCCAGCCAGTTCCTGCATTGCCATCGTTCCACCGTTCCTATTTAAAGCACTTTGGAGCTTAAAAGGAGGAGGACCTTTTGCTCATTTATTTTCCACCTCTCCCATCGGGCCCGCACGGGCGGCATACGCCACCTCCGCCGAGGGCCAATTGGGTGCTGAATCCCCTCGGACAAGACGAGCCTTACCCAGTTGTCCGTTGATTAGTATTAAGAACCAGAACTCGCTCGCTCTGCGGGTAAAGCAGGGCAACTACAATCTTGCGTAACATTTTTCAATTATTGATAAATCTGGGATAAAGTTTGCGTGCTAGGGATATACACACACACACACACCCAACGCAAGCAATGCAAGGAGGAAATTACGAGCCGATGAAGCCTCTCCCTTGGCCAACCTGTTCCAGCTTTCCTCCATTCTTCAGTCGCATTTAAAGAAAGTATAAGGATTTTTTTTTCGTTTTAAATTTCTCTTTCCACTCGCCATTACCGTGGCACATATTTTCACCTCAACGATTGGATAGGATTTTTTAGCTTCTCATTAAATTACCTTCCCGCCCACAAACTCCCCCTTCCCTTTCGCTCTTGCTCGTGCGGTAATTTGCCTCTCGACAGCTGCCCCCCAATGCTCTGCAGGATGCCAGAAAGGGAAAGGGCAAATATAATAATAATGTTCCGTTGGTCCGCCGGGTGGATTAAAACCGAACGGCATTGCAGTTTCGGGGCAAAGAAACCGTGTACCCTCTCTCCCCGGAGCCCCCCCAGTAATCGACCAAAACCTGTGGAAAGGTTGTTAGTGCGGTTATGAATTATTAAATGAAAATCAGGCACCTTTTCGTCGGTCGTGTACGCTCTGCCATAAAAAAAAATGAGAGAAAACAACCGACAATCTTTGGCCTCCCCTCCGAAAAAGCTTACAGCCGCTCAGCGCTCCTTCACCACGCCGCTGTGCTTTTCTAGCGTGAGCCAGCCCCCCGTCTGCATACTGATTTCCATGCAGACATAACTACTTACACACGTACATCTTGGATTAGAGAGCCTGGGATGGGATGGGGAAAAAGCCGTACAGCACAGCGCCGCTCAGCACACACAAGTGTACACTGCCATAAATGGAAACCGACAGAAAACAAAAGGTATTTTGCAGCATAAAATATGAAAATCCCAAGGTGAAAGCATCAACAAAACATCATGATATCGTAGAGAATTATAAAATCAAATTAAAAATGCATGAATGCGAATGCAAAAACCAGTTGCCAGGCAGTTCCAGTTTCCAGGGCGTGGGCCAAGGCAAATGATACTTGGGGGCGATGCAGTGCACGGTGGCCGCTTGTGAACGGATGGAAGAGAGCATACGTTGCTTCAATGCGTACGTTCATATGGGGACTATGTATCGGATGCTCCCACGCAAGGGGTTGGGATGGTGATTGCACTCGAAGGATGTGATGAGTTTTTCAAAATAATACATGCAATTGTACAGATGAAAATGAAACAATTAGTGTTTCAAGTACTGAATATATACCTTAGCACGTGATAAACGATGTGCATTATTAACAAACTATGCACCATTGCGGCATACTGAACTAAAGACAAATTTAATCTTAATACATTCTTGTATTGCGCAGTTGAGATTCGAACTGGGGCACGAAATTCAATAAAATAGTAATATAAAAATAATGTAAGATCATAATAGCACCGAAAAGCCTAAAAGTATGCAAAATAGTTTTCAGTAACAAATTATTTTAATGATTACGTTTAAAAAAAGTCCTTCATTTTCGTTCCTCCAATATTTTTTTGTTCTTGTAATAAACAATAAATCTCTTTATTAATTAATTTTTTAAAATAATTTGTGATACTTAACTTTGTGATTTTTTTTAATTTATATACAAGGTTTCCTTTCGATTTAGTTCTGTGTTTTTTTGGTTCGACGATACATCAAAGAATTGGGGAAACTATCCGAAAAAAGCTCGGAAGTCAACCAAAAAACCAAAGTCTATGTAATCCAGAGGTCGATGCATTCGATCTTGGTCCATTTTGAAAGCCTGTTTTTGACATTTAGATGAAAAAGTTTGTGAACGATTCCACACAACCAAACACTTTTTAGGGCCAATTGTGCTTTTTCTGCACAAAATCTAGTGTAACTATACATTTTCTTCTCATTTACGTGGCATAGAGTAGTTTTTTCACTAATCCATCAGTTAAAACGACCAAAAGCAGGAAACAAGCTTATTAACTTTGCTCCTTTTGAGCTGCACATGATTTCGTCCTAACTTTGGGCACTGATCTTGTTATAATCACAAATTGTACTAAAATTCTATCTTTTCTTGATATTTGTCAACTTTTTAAGTACAATATTACGAACAAACGAAGTAAAAATTACCGAAAATGCATTCAGACCACTGTATGCACAACAACTAAAACCTCAATGTATGCTACGATGAAACTATTGAAGCTTTTTCATCCAGCTGTCAAAACTTTCGCACGCTTTTTGATCAAATGTTCTGGACGACTCGACCTCTGTATCATATAGACTTTGCAAAAAACCACGAGAAACCCTGTAAACTGATGGAAACATTCAATTCATTCACAAGATTCAACGGATGATTTGAACATAAAGTATCATGGCCTAATTCTATTTTACTTTGTCATCAATATCGTGCCAAAGTACAGCTGTCTACTTGCACGACTTAACGACATGCCCGTGGTGAGTTCAAAACCCATTTAAATCAAACCCCCAATACCCAGGATTCGTTAACCAGAAATCTAAACTACGAACTAATCCTTTTGTTCAACATTTGAAATCACTGTGGATTATTCTTTTAAACTGGAATGAACATTTTAAATCGCCTTTTTTTGCTGTAAGTTTTCTTGCAAGTATTACAATTCTCCAAACCCACTGAATTGCGATAAATATTCTCAATTAAACAAATCACAGTACAGACACCTTTGTTCCCGCAAACACTTTAAAAAATATGAAAAGAGAGATTCTGCCCAAACCTAAACATAAACAATGTGTTTTATGATTTTTTATTCCATCCCATCTCCTCCCAATCAACCCTTTTTCGCCACCCTTTTTTCCCCGTGACACTATCTAACCACGTCGAACGTTTGACGTTTAACGTAAAAGTCGCATTCGCATTTCGCTCTGTATATTTTCTTGAAAATCGCGCTGTTTATCACACTATTTTCCGGTTTCTGTATAATCACAGTATTTTAGAACACCGTTCCATTACCGTTCAATAGTGCGTTTATCTCTGCTGACCAAAAAATTCGCGTAAATTTCGTTTTTCGGATTGCATCTGAGTTCGCGCGTCCTAACCGCCATCGCTCTTGTTGCTGCAACGAAAACCTGCACCGCTCCCGTATAATGGCCCGTATTTGCAACGCCTGCACTATGGAAATTGTGGAGGCATCTATCAGCTGCTGCCTGTGCAACTCTCCATTTCACCAGCGCTGCACTTCGGTTCCTGCTGATCTGTTCCTGCGCATTGCGGAATATAAACAATTACACTGGTGCTGTATTGGCTGCAACAACGTATTTATGAATCCGCGCACCAAGTTCGTAAAAGACGCAGCCATGCAATCTGGCTTCCAGGCGGCAATTACAACAGTAGCCGAAAGCATCAAGACCGTTATGGAGCCATTGACTAACGAAATCAAAACTGGGTTTGCACGGATGAGCCAACTTGATCTAAAAACTCGACGTAGCAGTCACCCTCCCGCAAAAATTCGTCGCATAAATCGGTCAAAACGTTTGTTCTCGGAAGTCGCTACTGACAACCGTACTTTGTTTACATTTGGCGCCAGACCCATCAACACCCAAAACAATAACAACCAGAACCAAAATAATAAGCCGATCGATGATATGTATCGCAAAAATCGAGCTCCACCCATGATCACAGGCACAAACAAAGATACAACTACATTTCCGATCAAAATAGTCCCCGCTCAGTCTACGGTGCAGAAGTGCGCATTGTATATTTCCCGGCTCGCTCCAGATACATCCAGTGACCAAATAGTGCAAATGGTCAAACATGCTTTGTCCATTGAGGATGTCACTGCATATTGCCTTATACGACAAGGCACAAACACAGCAACACTCTCATTTCTATCATTTAAGGTGTTAGTGCCTCTTACTCAACGTGAAAGGGCTCTTTCCCCCGATACTTGGCCGCTTGGTCTATCGGTGCGTGAATTTGTCGACTACCGAGCTCAACAACCAGGTGCAAATTTTCGTCTACCGCCAATGAGACTTTCAACACCCACAACCCTATCTACAGCGCAGGATATTCGATCATCACAGCTGTTGGATCACACAATACTTTCAGCACACACTCCACGCACTTCACCCACACCGCAAACCCACTAATTATCAACACCGATAAACAATTCACACACATCACGCACACTCGCACGCTCGCTAATCAGCTGTACACCGCATATGAGCCAAATAACGCCGAAGCAACTTTTGTTGATAATTTACGCACTCACCTGATGATTGTTCCTCCAACAACAAACAACTTTACCACCACTGAAGCAGTCTGTAGTAACGGCATCTCGTGCAGGCTACTTAACGATCGTGAACCCAACACTACGCAACTTCAGCAGCACTATTGCTACAGTACAGATCCTACACTCACACAAACGCACGACGGTCATGTCATTCCTGCAGGGGTTGCCTCCTTAAATAATACTGACGATTTGTTATTTTTATATCAAAATGTAAGAGGACTAAAAACTAAATGTCATGAGGTATTCGATTATGTTTCTACTACTCATTACGACGTCATTATCCTGACTGAAACATGGTTGGACTCCTCTATTAACTCGTCACAGTTGTTTCCGGACCATTATATCGTCTTCAGAAAGGACCGTAATGACAGAAATAGTAGGAAAACCAAAGGTGGTGGGGTTCTCATAGCTGTCGCCTCACATTTGCGAGTACTCTTATGTTCTACATCAGACACTGTCGAGCAACTTTGGTTAAAGATTTACAGCATTAAGAAAACGTATGTTATCGGCGCAATGTATGTTCCTCCTGACATGACAAATAACACGTCGGTTATTCACACAATCTGTTCAACTATTGACGACGTAGCGTGTAAAGCTAATGAAATGTGTTTGTTATTCGGGGACTTCAATTTGTCAAACCTGAATTGGATACCCGATGAAACAAATCCACTTATGCTCCAAGTTGACTACGAATGCTCGAGGATCACGGACAACTGTCGCCTTCTTCTTGATTGTATGAATAGCAACGGACTATACCAGATTAACAAAATTCATAATGCGTCGAATAACTACCTCGATTTGATCTTTGTATGCGACGATACCCTGCAACAATGCTCTTCACCGGCAATAACACCCTTCCCCATAGTTGCTATTGATGGCTATCATCCGCCTATAGAGCTATGCCTGCCGAACGGCTTAGCCAAAGCAGAACATCACACAACTTCACATCAAGAATCAGGCATGCTCGACTACAGTCGCACAAACTTCTTGATTCTAAATGATCTACTGCAATCCTCTGACTGGTCATTCCTTGATGGAAACCCGGACGTAAACCATGCACTCGATATGTTCAATCGGAAATTTACGGTACATTTATCTGCCTGCTGCCCTATAAAACGCCCACGACAGGGTCCACCGTGGGGTAATGCTCAATTACGCCGTTTAAAACGAAACAAATCTTCCTGCTATCGGTTTTACCAAAACAGTGGAACACAACAATCGAGATTGCGGTTCATCGCAGCACACAATGTATATAGAAGCTATAATAGACAACTACACTCTCGTTTTTTGATTCGTATACAGTTCAGCTTAAGAAGAAAACCGAAAAAATTTTGGAGGTATGTCGACACAAAACGGAAAAACAGCTCCTTGCCAGCTATAGTTTCCTTTAATGGAACAACTTCGTGTACCAAAGAGGAAACCTGCAATTTATTTGCCGATCGTTTCATGAGTTCGTTTGCCACTGAAGCTCCTGGCTTCTCATTGGATGCTGCTCTCAACAACGTGCCCTCCGACGCTGTCGATGTTAATGTGCGTGACATAAACATCTCCAGAGATTCTGTGCTAAAGGCGCTCAAGCAGGTCAAACCATCCTACAACCCTGGACCTGATGGTTTTCCGACCGCAGTTCTTGCCAAATGTAGCGAAGTTTTGGCCGGACCTCTGGCTCGTATCTTCACACTCTCGCTCAATCAGCGTATGTTTCCAGGAGCATGGAAATCGTCCTACATGTTTCCTGTGCATAAAAAGGGGGATAAGAGCTTAGTGGAAAACTACCGTGGTATTACTACTTTGCCTGCAGGTGCTAAGGTTTTTGAAGTCGTCGTCCAGAACTCGCTCTTGAACTGTTGCCGCTCGCTGATATCAACACGCCAACACGGGTTCTTCCCTCGCCGCAGTGTGACCACTAATTTGGTGGAGTTTGTATCTCACTGCCATGCTGCATTCGCTTCGGGAGCCCAGATGGATGTCATCTATACCGACCTTAAGGCTGCCTTTGATCGGGTGAATCATCGCTTGCTGTTGGCGAAGCTTGCTCGTCTTGGATTCTCTACCCCTTTAGTTGAGTGGTTCGAATCTTATCTCACCAATCGTCGATATCGCGTGAAAGTTGAATGTATGACATCTAGGGAATTCGTGAGTTGTTCAGGCGTGCCACAGGGTAGTAACCTTGGACCTTTGCTGTTTTCTCTATTTTTCAATGACGTTACTACTGTAGTAAGGGAATCTGAATGTTTATTGTATGCGGACGATCTTAGACTTTTTTTTCCTGTGAGGTGTTTTGGTGATTGTCTTGTCCTGCAAGCATCGATCGACTCTTTTTCTGACTGGTGTCTGAACAACGACCTACAAATTTCTGTTGATAAATGTTTGTCCATGTCGTTTCACCGTTCTAATTGTCCAATAGTGTTTAACTACTGCATCTCGGGTACACAATTACAACGACACAGTGCAGTAAAAGACTTAGGAGTTACCCTTGACCGTAAACTTGACTTTCATGTGCACCATAACGAAATTATTGATAGAGCGAACAGAATGCTAGGATTTATACGCAGGCAGTCGAGAGAATTCTCCGACCCACATTGTCTTGTCGCACTCTACAAATCACTAGTCAGATCCATCTTAGAATACTCCTCAGTAGTTTGGTGCCCATCGTCGTCGTTATGGTCGAATAAGATTGAGTCAGTGCAGAAAAAATTCACCCGTTTGGTCTTACGGTTCACACCCTGGCGTAACGTAGCAGAAAGACCTAGTTATCATGCCCGGTGTTTAATTTTTGGACTCGAGTCTCTCGCTACTCGTCGCGAAACGGCGCAAATCTTGTTTATGAAAAAAATCATCCTAGGAGAGATAGATTCACCGGACCTTTTAGCTAGAGTTAATTTCCACGTACCTGCTCGTATTTTAAGAAACTTTAGGCTACTAAGAGTTGACCAAACTAGACGTGCATATAGCGATAATGAACCTTTGACTGCGATGGCTTTTAGATTTAATGCACATTATGACTCTTTTGACTGGAATTCCCTAAGTTAACCTGTTTTTCTTGCTGTGATACTCTGTGTTATTTATTTTGTGCTGATGTTACATTGTACCGTGATGCTTTATGTTATTATAAGTTTAGTTTATAAGATCAGTGATAAGGCCAATGATGGCCAATCACTTAACATTTACAAATAAACAAATAAACAAATAAACCATCGACCGAAGAAGAACGCGGAATGCATATTTTAAGACGCTTCGCTAATCTCGCATATCGCTCAAACACGCCAAAAACCCGGAATCTATTTTAAGCATAATTACACAAGCAAACACACCCGTACAGAAAATACACGGAAGCCTTTGCCTTTTTCGTCCCGGAAAGCGTCCGGAAACGCATGACTTGACTTTCAAAAACCATCTTCCGTAATCTTTGCAGGTGCTCCTTGTTCTTCTGTGTGGGGTTGTTTTTTTATTATTATTCGCTCGTTTTGTATTTGTTGCCTCATACGTATAAGCCCAAAAGATGTCTGTTGTGCTCAGTTGCTGTGGCATGGGGAAATTCAGGTAGAGAACGAGAGCTTCCACTTAATTCAGCTCCGATTCCCACGAAAGATTTTAAGCAAAATTTCATCGCTATTCCGCCCTTCCTTTCGCTCTTTTTTTTTATTTTTTTGGTTGTATTCTTGACTTTTACCTTTCATTCTCAATCTACCGCCAATGATAAGCAGCAAAACGGCGACGCTGAAAGAAGCAGACGAACTCATGCACAAAGATTGTACGATGAGACTGAGTTTGCTTTTCCACCTCCGCAAGGATAAGCAAAAAAAGAAAGACGGCACCACACCACCGAAAAGATGAGTCCTATTCCGCGGAAATAAATGGAATCCCTCAGCCACGGAAAAATACCGTACCCTGCCCCTGCCAATAGCGAAAACACACGCGCACACACACCCCGGCGTTTGAATAGGAGGAAGGAGGGGCGGACGCGTGCAGATCGAAAACTTTCCCCCCCCCCCCGAAAAACGTTCTAGCATAGCCCACTAAACCTTCCTACTTTACGACAGGTTCGTGAAACGGTGGATCTCTTTCCAACCATTTTTGATTCGCTGCCGAATGCCGTACCGAATTGGAGCTCGCGGAGGAGGAAGCGCCACGAGTTTTTAAGCCCTCGCGGGTGCGCGGCACGCATGGGGAGAGGTGGGAAGCTTCCCGGTGGGTGGTCTAATTAAACCCAAACTAAGTTAGACGCCATTTGCCGGGTGCCAATAATCGCCGCATTCGCACTTCACTTCCCGGCCCGCACGACAGATAGGTTGTGTGCCCGGTGCCACGGGCCAAGGTGACGTGCGATGTAACGGGTGTGAGGGGAGGAGGGGGGATGTAGCACCAAAACGCTTCCGACGATGAGGAGAACGACGACGACGCCGACGACCTGAATATATATGATCGCGATAATAAAACGCAAACCGTAAATAATGCCACCGACCCGGAATCCTTTAAGCTACCGTGGTTGGAAATCACTGCAACTCCACTGCTCTCCTCGGTCCCTATCGGTGGACAGGCGGTGCGCGATTCTGCAATCGCATCCCAACCCATCACACTATCACCGGCACTGGATCGAAAGTTTCGGTTCCAGACTCCATTGCAACAGCGACGCATCAGACATTGTGCAGACAGGCTTCACCAGCAACGCCCAGGCAGGCATCACTGGCATCAGCCAGCCCCCGGGTCGGATGCGAACCGGCCGCATGATCCAAAATTTACATTTGACAATAACTTATCATTGATACACGAAATTGCATTTGATTTCGCACGCACACGGTCGCAAGTCAAAACTCGGGACGAGTCAATGCAAAAAGCACGGCACGGCAAACAAACCCGGGACCGGAATCCCCGACCGAATGTTGCCCGGATGGACGGAGGCGTGAAAACGGTCAACCCGGCCCTCGATGAAGGGTGCTAAATCCACTTGCATTTGCAAACGGGGATTTCAATATTTATGGACACGGAGTGGAGTCCGGAACCTGGCAAAACCAGGGTGTATTGCCTGTGCACCAGGCCGGGGATTATTTGTAGGATTTAGATCGTTCGAACTTTCACACTCTTGCTTTACCAACACGCCGCTCTGGCTCAGCCTCCGCCTCGGTGTTCGAACGATTGCAAAATCAAATTTTCAAATACCGGTTAATTTCGACCGACAGTGTAAATCATTATTTTCGGTCGGTGTTTCGGTCGGAGGAAGCAGTATGACAGTGCGTGTGTTTGGAGTTGGAATAGTCGCACCGGGCGAGGCTGCTTAAGCTTGCAGGTCTAGTCCGTCTAAATTACGACAGCTTTGATCCGGTTTGTGGACTGCGCGTTTGCGAAAGTGTCGACTCAAATTTACAATCAAATGTGGAAGTTTTCATTGCAGCAGCTACTTTACATGAAGCTGTGTTTAAGGGTTTCACTTCAACCCTCATAAAATCCCCGCACAAACCACTGAAAAAATCATGTACATCGGTTTTTAAATTTTCATCTCTTTCTTTCTTCGTTGTGTGATTTTTACCCTTTCTTTGTCAAATCTGTCCCACATGAGAATCCTTTCGTGAAATCATTCAACTTTCATACGATGTCATATTGTCGTGTCCTCCCGGTTTTTTTGGGCACCTCCCTGAGGGACCGCACAAAATCAATCCATATCAATCCACATGCCGTAAGTAACCCTTAACCCCCCCTGGACAAATCCAACCCGATCCAATGATCAGAGCAAGTGAAAGTTGTGTTTGCTGCTGCTTTCTTTACCCCGACAAATCGACAGAAAACCACGTCAAACCTTTCACTAAGAACTGTCTCCATTGCGTAGAGCTATGTTGATCCCCAGGGGGACGCATGATTTGAGAACCTTTTTCGAGCTCACTTCGGACGGACGATGATAGGGATATAAATTTGACTTTGACATTTCGACTGTTTTTCTTTTTTTTCTTATGACGACACCTTTCTGCCTAGAAGTTTGCACTCTCCAGCCGCACCTCAAAACAGGCTTGCGGCAGTGCGAAAGTATCGAGCGTGTTTGACTTCGCTTCACCTCATCGTACACCGCCACACGAGCATGTGTGAATTATTGATGGATGAAAGGGAATAATATTCACCCTGTCACCCTATCTTCTGGTAGGGAAAAAGAACTGTAATCCACCGAAAAATCTTACCCTTTTCACAGTTCGGCCGGTGGTGGACGTAAATAAAGGCCACCCTGCTAGACACATCACGTTGTCGTAACCCTTTCAATCACACATAAACCACAACGCATGGATGCCAAACACTTCAATAAGGTGCCAAATCGAGGGTTGATTTACACATTTGAAGGCTTCATTTAGTGTGGTTTGTTGAGGGAAATTGTTTGATCGCAATAGAATTATTTTCAATTGAGTTATCAAAGGTGCAAGGTACAAACAAAGGAAAATAAATACGAAAAAAACAGTTTGCTTTTCAAGCAAAACGCACAACAAATCAACTCAGCAATACACTTCATACCGGTTGACTCGCATACACAGATTTATGCGATAAGCCACTTAGATTGCGGTGTTTCGTATTTGTACAACCTTTTAACCCGCGTTTGCCCACAACACCCCCCCCCCCTGATGGCCATGTAAAGATGGCAGCATCGCTTAAGAAACCAACAAGCTGCTGCTGCTGCTACTAATGCTTGCAGCAACATTGCGCCGATTGCACGGTGAACAGCACACGGCGGGCAAAAACAGGGCCACAACACACACATTGGACCCGATCGGTCGATCGTTTTGGACCGCATCGTGCTGCATCCAGTGACCAGGGCACGGGCCGAACCGGGACCGGGCTTGCACACAAGACGAATGGGATATAAATAAATAAAATAAACAGCCTGCCCTTCAGGTATTTTATCATTTCCAACTTAATTTATAACAAATATATGTAAATCGGTGCACGGGACTGTGTGCTGAGGGGGCTATACAACCGGACTAATGGGCGTAGCATCTAGCAACGTGGCGGGAAAGGGAAGACCGACCTTCACAGCAAAAGGGGTATAGGGCGCAGAGGGAGGTGAAGCTGCCCCGGCAATACCAATATTTATTGTCTTCACTGGACCAGCATAAATCTAAGATGTATGTTTTTCTGCGGCAGAAATATGTATGGCAAATGCATAGACACGTACAAACACAAACACCCGACATACAACTTGCGGGTCTTCAGAGCATCAAACATTACAATTAAATTAGCAAAAACGAAGAGCACGGGCTTGAGCAATCAATTCTATTTTAATTTATTCAAATTTTAATTCTTATGATTTAATGGTGTAGTCATGGGTTAAAGAAAAAGACCCTTTTCTTGCCTCACAGCTGTGACAAAGTATATGTAAAATAAAATGAAAAGAAAGCAAGCAACAGGTATATTTCACACATTATCTGATACGGATTGCATATATTCTAGATACTTTGAAATCGTTCATGCGTTGTTTTTAACATTCAGACAGATTACCAAACTTGATCTAAGCGTTGATCTAAGCAACGGTAGCTTCAGTTGCCTAGATAAAACGATTGCTTTATTTTAGTTGGAACCAAGGTCCATAAATTACTACAGGTCAGTCCGTCCAGTGTCTCTTCTTCTTTTGGCTCAACAACCGATGCCGGTCAAGGCCTGCCAACCCACTTGTGGGGTTGGCTTTCAGTGACTTATTGATTTCCCCCCATAGCAGGATAGTCAGTCCTACGTATGGCGGCACGGTCTATTTGGGGCTTGAACCCATGACGGGCATGTTGTTAAGTCGTACGAGTTGACGACTGTACCATGAGACCGGCTTAGTCCGTCCAGTGTACTTTTACAAATTTTCATTTGACTGGACTCCCTACAAAATTACTTAGCAACTCATACAAAGTCTTTAGCAACCCTTACTCCTTATATAGCAATCTCCATAGAAATTTTCATCCATCTTGGCTACCAAAATCAGAGCTAAGAACCCACCTGTAGTCTATCTAGGCACCTTGGTTTGAGCTTTATCTTTTTCAGAAACCGTGCGGCTACTCGATGTGAAATATAGAGCGAAAATAACTATTTCTTATCATAGTCTTATTTATTTATTTTATATCGTTTTGATCGAGTATGGGACATTATCTTGTTGTTTTTTCCAATCATATCACAATTACTCCTAATTGGAATTAATAATGACTTTATGTTATGATTAAAATCTTGTGTATCTGTTATATAGTATTTAATAACAATTTCTTCAAAAATTGCTCCACCAAACAAACAATTTAACAATTTAACAGGACAAACGAGGATCAGCATCGCAACTAGTAGCTACAATCCGTAGCCACTTTCCCAAACTCGATCGAAGAGGAACGATACTTGCAGTTGCCGATACAGCGGTAGGTTCAATTTATTTCATGACACTCATGCGTGCAGTAATGCGTACAATATGGCAAAATGTTCTAAAAACATCGAAGTAAACCACAATTTTATGTCATTTTTGACAATCGCTTCGATCGTTCTCACTTTGATCGGGTTCAGGAAAGTGACTGAATGTGTTAAGTTCTTCTGATTTAGCTTGGAATAAAGCTATTTAACAAATGTAGCAGAGAATAACAATTATTTTAAATCATATCAGTAAAAAAAAACCAAAAAAAATTCAACATTGTTTTCTATAATCCTAGGAAAAGTCCAAAATGAAGAGACTTATTGAATAGAACTGTTTGCACTATCGTCAACGAACTAATGGAAGAAGACTAACATCGTTAACCTCAATCTCAAATGGTTAAAAAATGCTTTAAAGCGTAATACGCAACTGGGTTTGTATCAACATATAGAGACCTCCACCAACATGAAACAAAAATCGCAAAAATTCTGTATAAATATACCACTACATAAGTTCTGTTAACGCCTTAATGCTTAATATAACACTAATCCTCTTCTAATTCAATGGTTAATTGCAAACCCTCTTGCTGGCTTAACCCACATATTGTCTCATTTTCATCTCTAAGCGATAAAGCGTTCCGATTCATAAACTCTCATAATGTCACCTTTATCGTGAAGAAGTAATGAACTTCCTTCGAAGCTAAACAGGACACACATAAAAAAGAACTCACCCCGCCACAAAAGAAAAGGGTGAGTGTGGCGCAACGGGTGTGTAAGTGTGTGCCAGTGGGGCTATCGAACGGTCATCAAAGCTCTTAGGTCACCTCAGCCTCTTCTAATCAACGACCTGCGAATCGGGTGGGGCTGCTACCAAATAACCGGCACCGCACCGGGGAATAATACACCATTACTTCTGATATCGTACATCTTTCAGGGATAAATATTTTGTCCATGTCCAATATCAATAAAGTCTCATTTTCAGTCGCCGAAATCTTTCGGCGTTAGATTGGAAAAAATGGAATCGAATCTAACGGGTCATCTCGCTCAAATCCCGACCATTCATATTACGACTACGACTTACGTTCGACATCCGACAACCCTCCAATGGGAGGGGGGGAGGGAGTGAGGTGGCAAACTATGGCTCAAAACCACCAACTGCTTAGCGTTGGCTGGACCAACGAAGGGTGGCAGCGGGAGATGGAAATGGAACTTCTCAGATGCTACCACCCGGGAGCCTCGTTACAGGGGGAGGCCATGTGGGTGCCGAAACTAGAACCTGCCGAAGAATTGGACAAGCTTTCGGACCTTCATTTCGGGGTGGATAGTTCCTTGGGGGCTGTTCCGTAAAAGTCGTTGCCGGTGTCAAGCTCACATTCGATTGCAGCACACGTGTGAGTGCCGTAGTTTAGCTTGCTGACCGAATGGTGACTATCTACGATCTAACCGTCAGGTTGCCAAAAATGGGACTCCCCGACAAAACAGGGTGCATAAAAAACCAGAAACACCACTCCGGTGTACCTCGTGCCATTTCCATCGTCATCGCCGTCCCAGGCCATCGGAAAACCAACGAAACAGAACAGATATTCACACACCAAAGTGAAGCAAAAAAAACAAGGAGTGGAAAAAACACATACACAACACATAGCATCATGGTGCGCTTGGTTCCGTCCCGAATCACTTTCCCTTCCTTCGGTACAGCTATTCAATTCCCTCCCATTGCCAGTCTCCCTGTTTTGTCCACCCCGAAAACGGTCCAATGGTCTACTTTCAATCTGCCTGGTCAGCGACATACACCCCCACCTCCCCTTGCCCCGCTATTGGGTGAAGAAAAGCCATACAAGAACCTGCTTATTTATGAACCAAGCATGTCGATATCCTTTTGGCAGTGGCTTTTCTTAGGGGTTCCTTTTCCTTCTGAAGTGAAAGTTATGTCCAGCACTTGGGGCTTTGCAGGAGGCTAACACACGGACCCACCCGAACTTTCGATCACCCGTTAGCTGGCTGGCACGAGCTGTGGCCAACTCGAGCTGTTTAGTTAAGGCAGAACTTATGAGGACAGTTTTAATTCACAGTTATAAAGCGAAGTGAATATAATATAATACCACCTTCAACTTTCCACCCAGCCAAAGGGGTGTGATATTATGTTTACGAGGCTCCTTGAAAGATCTCCACCACTCGCTCAGGAGTGTAGTTTATCCTTTTGTATCCCAATTTTGCTGAGCTTAAGGTAAGATGTTCATATTGGCAATCAGCGCACACCGAATAGTGATGGATTGTGATGAAATCTTCTGGCACCAAGCTCCGTGTATCGATGGAGCAAACTTCCATTACCAATAAACTTTCCCCGTTTTGGGTTGGGAAACTCCGCCTTAGAGCTGCCAATAATTTACGAATGTCCCATCGGTCCTCCCTTCTCACCGTGCGGTTTGTCAAGTCCATAACCAGCAGAGACCAAGTTCGATCTGGTTGATAGACAAAGAAGATCGTGCGCCGGATCCGACCGGACAAGTCACTTCGGTCTTCTGCGACCATTTCAATAAATTTAAACTGCCGAATTGAGGTCATTATTTAGGTGGTACCTTTTCAAACTTATGACAGCGAGCCACTATATTTTATCAATATTTCGATAATTAAATTGATATACGACGCTAATTAAGAAGAAAGGGGTACATTTACAAAAGGACCATTTGGGCGGGCGAACGTGAGCCAAGCCCCGTTTGGGATGGTGCAGGCGCTTCAAGTTTGAGAGCTTGTGCCGCGACGCGTCGTCGTTTTGAAATGGCCCCATCTCATCTCATTGGTCGACGTTCTATCGATATTGGTTGTACGTGCTAGAGGGTGGGAACATAACCGCTGCCAGAGCACTGCTGCGTGGTTGAACAATGATATTGTGTTGGAGATCAGAGGTAGGTGGAGCGTTCATTACGTTAATTAGTGTAGTGCTTGAAGAAGGAATATCTTATGATGTCACAATTAGAATAATTTTATAATATTGTTTTCATATTTTTTGTGTCTTTCGTTAGTAGTTAATACAATTCAAGCATAAATTTAACATAATACTTAATCATTCAATAAGGCATTTGTTGCACAAAAGCGTTCTGAACTGTAGCTGAAACTATTTACACTATTTTGTCAGTCAGTTTGCAAGGTTAACAGGAATTATTCAACACTTGTGCGATATTTTCAGCTATCACAAACATTAGACAGCTGTTGAAAAACATCTGACAAGCAGTAAAAAATGCTGTTTCAATTGGAAATTACCTCCACAAATAATCTACTCTCCATTTGCATGTTTTTATTGCATTATTTTAGGCTTATATTTTCAAGTTGAAAGAAACGTTTCATGATATTCAAATGATTTAACATACAATTTGAAAGTAACCGCCTCCTTCGATTCTACAGCTTTACGTTGTCAAACGGTGTGTCAAATGCAACAAACAATCCAAAGAAAAACTACTAATAATTATTTGGAACATATTACTGTCCCTATTCAACACGTACCAAAATCGTTCAAAAACACGAATAATACATTTTGGAGAAAGACCAAAACCCTACAAAACATTCCAAACGCCCACAGCCATTGCGCTCTGCAGTAGAGAAACAATTCCAAACGCACAAACACTGCCGCAGCTCTATCGCATGTATATGATCCATTCTACTGCATTCTACTTACGATTAGTAGTATCTATCAGTAAGCGATTACTGTAACTGCTCCCTTAAGAAACATATTTATGTACACCACCAGCCCGGTACGACTGCTATCGTACCATCTCCAGCAGCACACATCGAGAGCAGCAGCAGCAGTCGTCTACCGAAATCCCAGCTCCTAGTCGCTGGCCGACCAGTGTCAACCGGGCATCATCAACATGTGATTGCAAATCTCGGCCCAACCTTTGCGATAAAAGGTGGCTGCTCGGTGGCTGTTGTGCTGACCCCTGCGGAAGCCACAACGTTTGGCACCCTATCAGGAAAGAAAAGATCAAATTAACCTGCTACAGACCATGCGCCAGAACGCGCGCATACATGCAAAAGCTTTCACAGTGACGAGGCGATGGTAAAAGACTTCAAGCGTGCCTGCCATGCCATCTGGGTACGCGGTGTACAGCTCAATAATTACAGCTACAGGGGTGAATATTCCGAACTCCCGAAACTGCATCCAAATTAATCCAAAAACGATTGCGGCACGATACCTTCACGATTAACATTTCATCAGCGGAAAAGGTGGACATGGTATCGCCGAGAGGCAGTTGAATGCCGTCGATAAGGTATTAAACTCATGCTGGTAATAAAATAGTGAAACTAGAAGGTTCTAATTATGTGCGTCCTTTCCCTAAAGCTCCAAAATGGTGATCCAAATCTTACGAAGAGAAATTCATAGCAAATGTGCATTTTTCTCACAAATTTAACCTCTCAGTTAGTGGTCACTCACTGTAAAACACAATTTGTCTTCCACAGGGTGTGCCAGGAAATAATTTGAGCAAACATTTACTCCACGAATTGATCATTCCACTTTCTTTAAAATTCATAGGCCATTGTTCAAATCTATCCATCTCACAGCTTTCCTTCCTTGCGGCCAACAACAACATCGCTCGAGTTTATCTCATCTTTACCAGATCTTGCCGCAGCCGGCCAAGCCTAAGGTGCGAGCCTCTTGCTGTGTGCTATGATCTATTCAATGTACAACCGTATGCAACACGCCCAACGATGCACTTCCCTACACCACTTGGGCCTAAACCTCCCACAGTAAGTGGACGCTCCATTGTCTGGCCAGAAACCCGTGCAAACAACGGCAACAACCGGTTGCTCGAGCTAGCATGAAATTTTATTTACAAACTGTATTAAGCGTTAAATTATGTTGCTACAAGTAAATAATGCTCATACGAATTGAGTCGGAGCGTTTTAGAAACGATAGTGTCCATGGAAACCGAAGCGCCAGTGTAAAAGTACCAAGCAAGTACTGAGTAGTAGCAGTACCACCGCCACCACCTTGAAGCAAGAAGAAGGCAATATTTTTCCGACCAAGATTCTTCAGTGGTTTTCCGGGTTTACGTGTCCTCCGAGCCTCCGAGAGTGCTGCACACTGCATGCTGCTCCTGCTGCTGCTGCTGCTGCTGCTTCGCCCTCTTGCGGCGTGCGTGCTGTGTGATTGTTTAGTTGCGGTTTGAAGGTCTTTATGGGTTTTGGATTGGTGCAGGCAATGTCCGGCGAACCAATGCATACGGCCAAGGGAGGTGCATCTAGACGAGTCGGGGCGGGAAAAAGGGTTTTCTTAGAAACTTTACTGCCAGTGGATTAAATTGTTAGCTTAGCCGGGAGAGTGTACGAGATGGTTGGGATGTTTGTTTGAGTAAGGGTTTTTTTGCTGTAACCAATTAAACACCCGGCACGATTCAATCGTAAATTTTAAAACACCACTTCTGGCTGATGTCAAATAAATCATCATATTTATAAAAATTGAAATGAAAAACTGCTAATTGAGTGCTTTTTTGTAATATGTTATGTTAAGAAAATATAATATAAATGTGTAAAACTACATTCCGTACATAATAATGCGCACTTTATTTGTAAAGCAATAGAAATACGTGTTCCTGACCATCTGTCATGCCGTCTGGAATTTTGAGAATTGGTTTTTTAAGATTATTCGACTTCCACTGTTGACGTTTTTAAATCATTTATTTTTGAGAAAAAAACTGGTAAAAGTATTATAATTTTCCAAATGTAAAACATAATCTAAATATAGCAAAGATGACATCAACAATTTAAGTCTAGTTTAAGAACTGGTTGAGATATTAGCGAAAAAGTTGGAAGTACCATCAATTCAGTGTGCCAATGAATGTCAGCATTAGCATTAGAGACAATTTAGAAAATGCACCTTCATTCCCTCATTTATGCAAAGCAAAACAAGATGTGTTATAATTCGTTCCCTAAACACTTTAATCCGGTTCAAAAACCGTACTAAATTGAAACAAAACAGTAGAATCATTTGAATTCCGAATGTAGTATCCCGTCCCTTGGCACCCTAAACCATCGCAGCTCTAAACTTCTATTGGTTGTTATAATCACTTGCAACATAAGCACACAGCCCCCTTCCGCCAGTTTGTAGCAAGCTCCAACTGCCGTGATCCAACCCCCACCAGCACCAACAACAATGAGCTTGATAATTGACTTTGAGTAACATTAACCGCACAATGAAGATCCTAAACAAAAACATACGTACACACTCACCTGTCTGCCAGCATCCTGCCTGCCTGCACAGCACGATCCCGAACTGGAGCAACCACGGAACACAATTCACCGCATGCTATGTTGATTTTAACCAGCCAGCTTCTAAACTCCCAAAACCACCCATGGGTGTATGTGTGTTTGTGTGAGTGATTCGAGCTTGTGCGTGCCATTGGAGAGAGAGGGAAGAGTGAAAAGGAGAGAGAGAGAGAGAGAGAGAGAGAGAGAGAGAGAGAGAGAGAGAGAGGGAGAGAAAGCTCGCCCAGGCTAATCCAACGCTACTTAACATAAGAAAATTAAAACCTCCGCCCCGCGTTTGTTACATATTTGCCTTACATTTTATACAGCGCAGCGCGGCACCTCCACCGGTATATTGGCTGTACTCCAAAAGCCACACCGGAAAGGGGTATTAAAACTACCTGTGTACGAAATATATTTCTCTATATGTGTGCTCGGTAGGAGAAGATGACAATGGAAATGTTTTTGCATTCTAATGCATGCATCTGGCTGAGCCCCCGGTATCAGCAGCGGACGATTTAACTCCAAATTATATTCCATTGTGTTGTAGTGAGTGTGTGCAGAGATTAAAAATCAGTTTGGCCAGGCAGGCAGGCAGGCGACAGTCTGCCCTGAAAGCTTGTATTGTCATTTGAATTGAATCTATCGCTCGTGTAATTTTTATTTGCATAAACGAAAGGTACGATTTCTTTCCTAAGGGGAACGGGAGAAAACCAATCATTCGAAACGATGTCAGGTAATTATCGTTGAACAACATGCTAAAACTCGGACCAAATAAGCTTGGGATAAACCTGAACAGTTTAAAGATACCAAAATGTAGAAGAATCTTATTTTGATTGATAAATACATTATTAGCTTAGCCAGAAAGTAGTTCAAACACAGTGTACACATAAATCACACAAAATGTCATTAAAAGAAGAAGTGATATTCATATTAAATTTAATATTTTTAGATAACTTTAACACGCATATCTATTACATGAAACGGGGCGCTCATGCCTGCATGTAATTACCAACACAAACCGATGTCACATGGCAATTGTTTTCACCAAAAAAACAGCCGAAGAAAAGCCTTTATTTCGATCATGCTGCATTCCGGGCCTCGCTACATCCGCCTTGTAACCGCGCATTGGTGATGTAGAATCAAATGCTTGCACAAGCGAACAAACAGGTACAGGTAGCGCGAGTTGGTGCAACAGCAAGCGAACAAGACAAACAGTATGCGCAGCAACCCTGGAATCAACCCGGGATGTGCACATGCACACCACCCAATAGATAGTACAACGTAGCAGGCCGCCATACCATTCTTGCGCACACGCTATCGCGTTTGCACTTCTGCTGCTGCTGCTGCTGCTGCGCATCCCATTCCCGTTCCGCGACTGCTTAACAATCTTCCTCATTTTCGTAGCATACCAGCCCGTCCCGTTTCCCACCACCCAACCGGGCAAGCATAATGAATTCTTTAGCCCGGGCGGCTGCAGAGCAACATACATTCATCCCAGTAATAACAATACCGGTTGGTGCAAATTTATCTAATAAATAATAATTCCCGGAAAATTATTAGCACACCGTGCCGTTCCGTTGGCGCGTCGCGCGCGTTTGTTGTGTTTGTTTTTCTTGTAGGAGATTTTTCTCCCCACCACCGCCACTCCTGGTACCGTTGATCCCTGACCAAACCCCTTGCATGGCGCTGGAAAGGCCCGTTGTTAGGCGCGTGCACCACTAGTACTTCCCATTCCCCCATTAGGGCTTGACTTGTGACTTAAAATCGCTCCACCGAATGGCTGCCCCCACTGCGACTACTGCTCCCAGTCTGCAGTATTTGCTTTCCTATTTTCAAATGCATCCGGAGGCCCACGGTGGGTGGGGGGAAGAAGGAGTTTGCAAAAATGAATTTCCCCGTTTTGCTACAGCTTTATTGTGCCGCATTTGCGGAGTTTTGCGATGAAGCGCAAAAGATCATTTCGTTTATTAAAAAGATAAACACGGTAAAGTATAATTATAGTAATTTGAAATTATTCTTCATGCTTATAATACCTTTTTTTCTTTCTTTTGCTCCTCCCTCTTTCGTGTGCCGTCGTGTCTTTTCTTGTTCCTAGGAGAATGTAAGCGATATCTTTGGTTATGGCTAGGGAGCGTCTGGAGATTTTTTCGAGAAAAAATCGTCACTATGAGGGAAGCTTAGATAAAATTCTAATTTCTAATATAAAATGCATTTCTAACAGGTGATTTTTCAGAAACCAACTTCAAGCTCAGTATTAAATAAAGCAAAGTAAAAGATATTGAAGATTTAGCGGTAGAGATGATATCACCATTCTACTACAAAAAAAAATCGGTCAGACTATCGTGGCATACTGATTACAGGCCAAAAGTCAATGCCAAGAGGTCAAAGGTCAAAGCTAAGAGGTCAAAGGTTAAAAAGTTTGTAAATTAAACTTAATTAATTAAAAAAAGGAAAGAAAAAGCTACTAGCAGTGTAAGCTGTAGAACTTATTAAAAACTGCTAGGTTCGTATTTTATTGTAGAGTTTTTTTATTTAAATGTTGTTCTGGTGTATCTTATTTATTTAATTTATTTAATTGTCTTGCATATTTGTGCTACGGCAACATATTAAACTATCTCACTATTATAACTAGAACTTCAGTTCAGAATTCAATAGTTTAACGCTTTTTTAGTTGACTTGTTTTTAAGTTGTGTTGGCACAATATCTACCTCGTGCAGATCAGCAGCCGTAATGTTTATCAAAAAAAAAATGAGCTGTCAAGCAAAGCTCGAATAACTTACGAGGAAAACACCAGATGGCACTGTAAAACAGACAATAAGATATCCCCAAAGGCAAAACAGCTAGTTTATCGGAAATAGGGCCAATTAAGACAAAGTTCAGCAGCGGTCGCGAAGCAGGGTTAAGTGAGGTCCAAATTAATCAGCTGATCGAGAATAGTCGCCTTGAAGAAAGGCAGTAGCAAAAGTCAAGCGGCAGAAGACAGACTAATTTTTAAACTGATCGGCGAAAATCCATACGAGAGCGACAGTTCTAAAAAGGTCCAATTAAAACTACTCACATTCGACTTCACACGTAACAACAAGTAACAACGCTCGATAGTTGGCTGACAGTTCAATTAAAAAGCAAAAAAAAAATCAAAAAACTCAACCACTGAGTTCAGGCTGTAATCTTTGTATCAACGACTAATATTACCGAAATTGATAAGTAATAAATAGCTTGTCTTATACCAAGCAGCCTAGAGGATAAAATAAAAATGATCAATCCAGTCTTTAAATTGCCTAGCCATTGAAAATGCAGTATCGTTAGTTCCACATATATCGTGCGTCATGGTAGAGTATTAAGTAAACTGCACGATCAAATGGTTCTAGCAGGTGCAAAAGTGTTAAGCTTTCCTAGTTGGGAAGATACATCCAATTGAAACTTTACCAATTTGCTGTCAAAAACACTTTCATTTATTTTGTGACGATGCTCAAGCGTTTGAAGACCTGATAACAAGCAACAGTCCCTATAGCTTGACATAATACTAACTACGCTGAAAGGTAGAACATGCATAGCTAGTCTAGTAAACCTGCGTTGAATAAATAAACTGTAGTAATTTTAAAGCCTTGCAGACAATCATTAGATAGTGATTTGTTATCTTTTTTTGTAGGTCGCCATTGCCTTCCAGAATTATGTCAGTGCGCGAAATTTAAAACGACACTAAGTACTTTATGTTCTTCTATTCATTTTCCTTGAGCGTGACTACCTTTTTGAGCGGTCCTAAGCTTAAATGATAGCTTAAGCTTATCTTACGTGATAAGATTACTAGTTATTTGCTTTATTTGAATGTTTGTTACCAGTAAAAATGTTAGTTTTCCTCAAAAACGGAAGGTAAAACCAATTGTTGTCAATCCAAGTGCGAATCTTACTAACTTTCTGCTCACCCGACCACGAGACTTTTGTTTTAAATTTACATACAAAAAGTAGTTTTATTATCTTTATTGACAACTAATACGTTATTTCATCATTAAAAAACTTATAACTAAAATCAAAATGGAAACATTTGAAACTCTTCTATCGCATAAATCGGGAGCAGAAATCAAACTATTTACACCCGTTTCTGAAACAAAAGTACACTAAAACAAAAAAGCTCTAAATCTCAAACTCCCCGCAAGCTTATTTATAGTACTAGTAATAATGCTTGTTTTTACAGATTGCTCACATAAATTGTGGCTGTGTTTGCGTGTCGCATATTTTGGTCTAAGCGGCCGCCGGTTTTCCCCACGTTGCATATATCTTCATTTGTTTTCTGCGCGGTATATGTTTGTGTGTCAACGGCAGTGCAAACTTGAGCTATTCATCTTTACCTACTGTAAAGAGTGCTACTATAAATTGTAGCTAGCAAAAGGATTTAACCATATTTACATATTTCACTACTACTTTTCAGACCTTTCAGACCTTTTCCCTCAGGCTACCCGGCAGGCGCGCACCATTATGATGGAAGGCAAAACTCTCTCCTCTCTCTCTCTCTCAAATTTATACTTTACCCTTACTCCTGTCCTTTCCTCTGCACTGTACACATTTTCACGCTTTGAAAACTACGGAAGCAGAATGGAAAATATAAATAAAAACGAGAGAATGGAGAGAGAAAAAATAAAATACACACAGTTTGAGGCTATGGCAGCACAATTCGCGCTAAGCATTGACGCTAAAAAGCGCAACTGCAGCGCTTTTGATGACAGATACCCCTCGTCGTCGTCGTCGTCGTCGACTTAACCGTTGCTGGCTGACTGCTATTTGCTGCACAGGATCACAACATTGCATATTGGAGGGGTACCATTTGTGGTCTATTTTTTATGTGTGTGTGTGTGTGCGCGCCCCATAGCCCAAGAACATATCGTCGGCCATTAGCGCGATTTCTGGAACGTTCATTTTGAGGCAAAGCAGCTGAAGCAGGCCAATATGCAGGCCCGGGCAACAGTGCAGGCAGTCACGAAAGGAGAGATGGATCTTTTACGGTGGTTCTATTACATGCCACAGTGCTGTACACCACCAAACCGGGCGCCTGTTCTTCCTCCGCTATGGCCCGCACACACTCCCGTACAACTAACACCGAGCCCCTTCGAGCGGGATGGGTATCGCGGAAACCGACCCGAAAATGGTTAGATTTACTGATAAAGTTTTTAAATACATTTTGTATTATTTCTATGATGTATGAACGCTTATGTTCGCTCGGTTGTAACACTGGCGGGGTCGCTGATCGTACAACTACCACAACTACTTCTACTACTACTACAATGGCCACTAGCACCACCTCTTGGCCTCCATCGCCATCAGCGCCAACTGCGCGGTGCAGTTAGTTTTCGAAAAAGCTCAATGTTTGGACGCATTTGGACGGCCCTCCCCCCGAAAAAGGACTTCTTCGGCGATTCCGCCAATGAAAGATGGAGAAAACAGGGGACACACAAAACCAGGCGACCAGAGGATGAGACCGAGGGCACCCCACACATTCTCGGGGAGGGAGAAGAAGGGACCCGACACCGGGAGAGCTGGTGCGAATCCGGGAGAGACACTAAGACCGGAGTAATTTATTACCCCTTTTGCCTTCGTTTGATAAATGCCAGAAAGTGGTTACACCATGCGGAGACAAAAGGGATCCCGATGCTGATGAACGCGGTGCCAGGGATAGCCAAGGGCCGGGGGAGGAGGGAGGGAGATGGTGGAACACACCTCGGGAAACCTTCCCTCTTTGCCTTCCATCAGCAGTATTAGCAGCGGTGGCAGCAGCAGTAGCTCCACCAGCACCGCTGCCACCGATACCGCCTCGCCAGCACAGAAGTGACAGAAACGGACGGATTTTCTTTATTTATGACACATTTTTGCGTTTCCTCTAGCGCCATCACTCCCCGCTTCATGCCGGTCCCCTTACTCCTTCTGCTCATCGAGTGCCGGAACGTTCGGAAAAGAACGAAATCGCTCCAACGGCACAGTTTTCGGAGACAAAGTTTTTAATCCAAACCTCAGAGCAGCTTTCCAGCACATACATTTATATATATATTTCGCTTTTACGACGGCGGGTCGAACATCAACAGGAAAACTGTCGTAGCTGACCAGGCGTCTCCTTTTCGTGCGGCGTCCCCGATGGTCAAATGACCAATGGAGTTGCAGGGCGGGGGAGAGAAAGAGCCCTTCCCCCGAACCAGCGGATTGATCATCGTTTTCAGCTTCAGCAATAGGAATCGGATAAGCGGATTCACAAATCGGCGTGGTGTGTGTGGTTTTATATTTTGCATTTAATCTTGCTCGGGGAGAGAAAGCATTGCATTGGTCTTAGGATGGAGTGGTGAACAATTAACGTAATGAGGAGTGTGGTAAACAGAACCATATTTTGTAGGACGTTTGAAACTCAATTCAGGTCAGTCCTGTGATTTTACTTTGACGAGGAATCTAATTTTATCAGAAGATCATCAAGTATTCTAAACACCTTCTACTTGTCATTTGTAGTCATTACAAGGAGCTAGAGACTGAGCAGTGAGAAACTGTTTAATTCTTTAACTGCTCTACTCTTGCAAATAAGTTTAATTATTTGAATAAAAATATCTAATGTGCAATTATAACTTTTGGCACTAAGCTTTCAAGTAATTTAATAATTAAGCCTCTCTTGTACACTACAAGCTACAACAGGAACAATTAGCATTTCAGGAACAATTAGTACAACTGGAACAATTAGTACAACTGGAACAATTAGTACAACTGGAACAATTAGCATTATTACAAAGTGTTTGCGATGCAATTCAAGACTGCGTTGGTAATTCGTTATGCGTCAACGATATTACTGCGGCACGATATTTGAATTCGTTGACGATGCTCGAGACTGCATTTTTGATTGCTTTTTGCACTGCACTTTCTCTTAACCAAACAACAGCAGTAGTAGTTTTACATACCCAAGTGACAAGGCTATGACCCCGTGGTACGATCGCCAACTTGCACAACTTAAGCATATGCTTAACATACGTTTAAGCCCAACATGGATCTACCAACCGTACACAGGAACGGACACAGCCTGCTATAAGGACACCAACAAGTCACAGCTTGCCAAGCTCATTAGTGGCTTAGGCAGGTCTAGATCGATCAAGTGTGTTTTGTCCAATAATTAGACGAATTTACAGTTGCATTCTTCCATACTGGTTCTTGTTTTTAACTGTTTTATCGTTTGTTCACTAAAATATGTATGCATTAGCAAAAAAATGATAAGCTAACAATCATACATGAACATGCAACGAATCTGTATTTGTTTACATGTTTTCAGATAATAATATGGGCTGAAACCCTAAAATATCTTTTAAAGGATTACTTGCAAAAAATGTACAACCTTTACCAGTTTCCCAGGTACTATTGCACCGCTAAGCCGGTTGCATCAACCTCCCGACCAAGCGAACGTAGCAATGAAGTCAATATTTCCTCAGTCTTCATTTCCAGCATCATTCGACAGCTTCAGACTCGTCAGCCATTCGGAACTGGGCTTCCTTTCAATACTCTTATTGATGTCTGGTAGTGCCAAGATGTTGTAACTGCCGCAGCAGACTTAAACGACGTCCATAAACTGCCGCACGGAGTCCATTTTAAACGATACGGGGTCTTTGATCGCGCATGGCTTCTGAACAAAATTCTTTCACTTGTCCTTTTCGTTTTCAGCCTGTCAGCTGTTTGCATTGTATAGCAGTTTTCGAGCAGTTATCTAAGTGAGTATAATATACAGGTGGGCTTATCCCAAAATGTATGAATTTGGAAGGCTGATTTTTATCGTTTCTGCTTCTGAATGAAGATTGTAAGAGTGTTTTGTGTATTCGTCAAGGCTACAGAAAGCTTTTTTGAACAAACATTTTCATTCATTCTGTCAAAAAGTGATAATCAAATTTGGTTATAAAAAACATTCTATGAGACCACCTGGACTACATACACTTTGATTCTGGATTCCATCACCAGATCTCTTTAATGCACCTTGGGATAAATGTAACCATGTAACCACCTTGATTTTCCATTTTCTCGAGCAGGTACTCGAATCTAATTCTAGCTTTGAGGCTAGAATAATCTAGACTGAAAATTGCAGGCTAGTTTTGTGTGTGGTTTTGTATGGAGTGTTTACATGATTTCAGCCTCCAACTGTCAAACTCCATACAAAAAACTGACTAGAATCGTGCAAGGCCCCACGGTTAAATTTCTACTGATAGAGGTGTTAGATCTTTTCTACAAACTCATAGAATACTATTATTGAATTTGCAATCAACGTTTTGCTAGTGCATATGTACATAAACCACTTAAAAAGCGACGATTTTTATTCTTTTTTATAATGTAGACGTTAGTTTGTCGTGTATGAAATTATGCAATAATTTCAGCTATTAACAGTCAAACTTGGTTCCATTTTAAAAAATGACTAGTATCATTAAAGGCTCTTGAAGTAGTTTTATATGAGTTACATTTGTGAATTTCGTTGCAATTTCCTATTAAAACTCACGAACAGTGTATACAATAGTGCAATAAAGGGTTAAGGTTCCATTTTAATTAAATATAAGTTTTTACCCGATCTTTCAAAGACTAGGAAATGTTTAAATTAAGACTGTAGTGATGTGATAAACTGGACATCTACAACTTATACCTGGTTGCGCATCAAATAGAATACATGTTTACAGAAAAAGTTTAGCACTAAAGAAAAACAACATGTTCTAATTGTTCCAAAATTTGTTCCAATCAAATAGGTTTTAGGTTATGAAAGCTTTTCTTTTATATATCTTTTTATAGCCATAATTTTACCGCTAGAGTATAATAATACCGCGCAAACCAAACGCATCCTTTACCAAATCTCCAATCAACCCAACCACCAACACGCTACGACAGTAAAAGCTTCAACCCTACAGTAAATGAAGCAATAAGTGAGAAACCGTAACGCCAGTACCTTTTACCTACTTGGATCTTTCCTCCCCTTTGAAGGCAGCTGGCAGCTCCCCGAAGCATTCTTGAGCGCACCCGTCCAGCGACGCCGCTGCGCCCGAGCGACCATCGTAAAAACGGAAGGAATTTTTATTTCCTTCCCGCAGCGTCTTGGACGCTAGCCCTTTCTGCTGCCTTCCCATGCCACCCAGCCTCACCAAAACACCTCAGCCATCGGAAAGCGGTGCAGGCAAACAACGGCAAAGTAAAGCCCGGTTACACAAAAATGTATGTGGCCATGTGGCTGTGTAGAAATTCCGCCCGTTCCTGTGGTCACAAATCTTGGATTAACGTGTCCCTAGGTGATGTTCTTGGGAGCAAATAATTAGTCTCACTTTCTCTTTGCCATCACGGCACCGCGCCCCACACCTTACGGAAGGATAGGGACAAAGTGCCGGTAGTGCCCTGGCCGCCCTGTTTGTTCTCTCAGGTTTGCCTGCTCTGTTTATAATAGAGTTCGAGTTTTACCATCATGTCAAATTTTTGCACCACGTCCTTTTTTGTGTTCTTTCTTTCTTCATTTACGCTGTTTTTTTTTCTATTCTATCTCCCCTTTTTATTCATTCTCTCCGCAGGCATGCAAGCAAGCGAGCCCTCGTCTATTGGGAGGGTCATTTTGTTTGTTAGCGGTAGCGTTTGCTTTCTTTGCCCGCTCAGTACACTTTTCAAACTCGAGTGTTTTATAATAATCCTTATATATTGCACAAGTCGTCTTCCTACCGCAACTATTTCCTTTCCTTTTGCCGGGCTTGACGTTTCCATTCCTTTGCTTACTCTCGTCATCTTTTCCGCCCGTTGAGCTTCTTGCAATTTCAACCGCTTTCGAGCTACTGCTCGTGGACGCTCTCTCTCTCTCTCTATCTCCCTCCCTCTGAATGGTGCAACTTCATCAAGTCTCAAGTGTCCCACACAGAGGGAGCTACTAAAAACGTAAAGTTTTTTCATAATTTTCTTCATTATCATAAAAATATATGAATTATAGATAAACTAAATGAGCAACTTACTCTCTTGGTGCGCGCACCGCGGCACCCCCTCAGACCTCACGCCACAGGCCCCATTTGGACACAGTGGACATTTGGCAAGTCGTGGTGAGCGCGTTATCGGTAAACCGCAACGCGCGCGCAAAAGTGAGGCAGTTACGGAGGGGGATGAAGGAAAGAGCCATTGCCAAGCACTTGGGGGAAAACACAGCGTAAAAGTGAATAGTTTTCAACCATTTTGCAAGTCCACTCCAGTGTACCAATGGAAGGGAACGGTGTGTGCAATAGAGAGAGCAAAAAGAGAGCGCGAAACTTCTCAACTATGATTAATTAATAAGATGTGGCAAATTACTCGCACCTCGGCTTCCCTCGGCACTTTTGGCGCAAAAGATTGATCTGGCGCCCGGTGGTTTGTTAGCCAGGTGGGTTAACAGTGTGGTTGTGCGGTGTGGTAAGTGGTCAAGTTTTGCGCCTTTCGCTTAGCACTAATCCTGGGGCAATTTCTTTATCGCTTGAACCAGCCAAAGTGCATTTAAAGTTGGCGCTCGGCGTGGGCCAGATGGGGGAAATGGGAGATCGTAAAACTAAAAATGGTGGCTTTACAAAAAAGAAAGATTTGATGAGGAATAATCACGTCCATTTGTTGGTTACAAACTATCCGCGAGGGGGTTTTAATTTACCTCTTTACATAAATTTATATTTTAAACGAAAACATAATGGCTGCGTGAAACGATTCTTACAGGGTTTTCCAGGAGTTCTCATAGCTGTGGGACACTTTATTGACTCTTTCTTGTGTGAAATGAACTTAATGTAATGGAAATTGGACTATATAGAACCCTTGTTGAACAAATCCTGTAGGAATTTCCAAGGAGCTTGGAACAACAACATACGAAGTTCACTTTTCATAAGAAAGAGTCAAGGAAGAGTCAACCTGTCTACCACAACTATGAGAATCCCTGCAAAACTCTGTAACGAGATCATAATGATTTTTTGATATTCCCCAAACTTTTTGGAATAATTTGTTTCTATAATCATGTGACGAGGTCAATAAATCATAGAACTAATGCAAAAACAATAAGCAAAACATCCAAAAAAACTCTCAAGAATCAATCAAAAAACCTTGGAAAAGTTCTGTAAATGATTAAATATCCAAAATTAGAATAAAAATTTATGACTATTGTGTAGGTTTTATGAGCATCAAGTGTTGCTTCTTATGCAATTCTAATAACAATCCTACTATACATTCGATTTCCTCAACAACTGAGCTCATCATACAACATTGCAAGCTCCATAATGCTCAAAGCGATAGCGTCACTCAAGCAACACGCCATTCTTTTAACCAAAAATTTTCTCTTCCAACAGGCAGCTTTGCTAAGCAGCACACCGTTCAAATACGTTCCCATTTTTTACACATATAAATTTGTTTACCGTCGTAATCCAATCCCATCCCAACCAGATGCTGCTACAAACTATGTGGCACACTCGCACACACACACACACACACACACACACACACACACACACACACACACACACACACACACACACACACACACACACACACACACACACAAATCTCGTCCCTGGCGTGCATACAACAACCGACATCAGCATTCACCGACATTAGTAGTAGTTTCGCCATCCGTCCGCCCGACAGGGATAACCGTTAAGTGCAGGCTCCTGGTGTGGGGCGGAAACGGGCGGAAACAGGGGTGGATGGTGTGGCCGGAGAGAGAAAAACATCTCATCTACATTCACGCTCGCTCGGCGAATGAGATGTAAATATTTTTCCCTTCATATCCTTGATAAAATCTAAAGCATATCAGCCCGCCCCCGCGGAACACTAACAACCCACTGCTGCCTCCCGTTCTCAGCATAGCGCTGCAAAGAAGCATTAGCTTTGCTCTACGTTTCACATTTCTGCTACATATTTTTCACGTTCCCCCGCTCCCCATACAGTTCCAGTTCCAGCTCCTTGCCTTCTGGTTTGAAATGGGCGAGGGGTACGCCTTGTTCGTGCGCGATCGTCAGCGTAGCTTGTCCTTTTGGAGAGATTTTTTTTATCCCTAAACCATCAACCAACCATCACACATACCTACACACATATACACACGTTGTAGCTCCCCCTTCCATGGTTGCAAACTTCAACGATGGGAAACGGGAGCCGGGGAGAGACAAGACAACGAATGAAGCAGCTGACATGCACGTTTATTTTCCACTCACCCGGACGAGACTCATCATCACATGGCGAAGAACCTTGGCGTTTTCCCATCTGATATGGCTTCGGGAGGGGGGGGGGGGCATACGAGAAAGAGGGGGAGAGAAAGGGAGAGTGAGAGAGAGAGGAAAGGGGAAGGGGGAACAAAAAACTGGCAGCAACAGCAGCACAAATGGATCCTGTGCCTGACGAAGCCTCGTGTGGAGACAAGAGCCCATAACACTACTGCCAGCAGAACAGAGCAAGACAACGATCAAAGTGTGTGAGAGAGAGAGAGCGTAAAAGAAGACTAAAACTGTGGGTCGAGAGGGAAGCAAAAAGGGAGGATTGTTGGGTTTGCGCCTTCAGGGTGATGGGTGATGGGATCAGGGCCCCGGACCCAGTGCGGACGAGTGCAGTAAATTTTGAAGTTGGCTTGAAGCTTTTTGCATTTCAAAAACATCGCCGTAAAGTGTACGTCGCAAAGGCGCAAGGGCCTGGGTGCAATCGTGCCACGAGCGTTGGAAGGGGGAAGAGGGACGGAAAACGGTGAAAAACACACATATCAAACAACTTCAGCATGAAGCAGGAGACGGTGGAAAGCTCAACAGCGGAGTAAGTGAGAGAGAGAGAGAAAAACGCAGTACGATCGTTGACGATGAGTGGTGAAAAACGGAGACCTAGGTCCTAGACACGGCGGAGAAGAAGCAATAGCGCAAGCTGTGGCAAGTTTGTTGAGAGGAAAACTAAAAAAAAACTGCGTGAATGTGGAGCTCGGTGGCAAGAAAAAATACGGGACGGCACCGTCTGAAAGATTAAATAGAGATAGAAAGTCTCGGAAGTGATGGAAGCACTGCTAAGATTGGATAGCAAATGTATGGAAGAAATCTTGATAGAATCACACACACACATACATACAGGGAAGGGAAAGGGAAAAAGGGTTGCAGAAAAAGCACACAAAACGATCGTCAACAACGAACTGTCAGTCGGGCGAGATGCGCACGCTGGAGCGATGTGCGCCTTCTGTTGAGTGGAGTGCGAACCGTGCGACCACCAACCAACACAGTAGCCGTTGGAAACTAACGCAGTGGAAAACTAGGCAGTGGAAAAAACCAAACAAACTTCTACACGGCGTATGAGATTGTGTATCAGCAGCAAAACAACAGAAAATGCTTATCACATTGCACCAGAATTCTTTACTTTCGTGTGTGTGTGTGTGTGTGTTTTTTTTTGCTTTTTTCTCCCACTTCCATTTCAAAGCCGAAGGACAAGACGGATAAAAACCCGGAAAGGATCCATCCACGAATCAGCCGTCCGTGTGCAGCCGTCCGTGCTGCAAGGGAATAAATATTAAAGCAAACTGCATTTTAAAACTGAAATTATACACAGAATCAAATGTATGGCTGTTTCTTTGAGGAGTTTTTTTACGCTTTTGGGAATATAGACAGAGGGAAAATTGTGAAGAGAAAGTTTTGTACTTTATTATTGCGCGCTCGATACTGCGCTCTGTCTCTCGGTGGGCCTCCCGTTCTGTCTATAATAAAGAACGAACAGAACACGACCGTTCGTTACATCTGGTGAGTGTTTAGGCGGTAATCAGTCTGGAAGGCAGTTGACATTTTTGTTGTGAAAATAGCGGACAGAACTTGACAATAATACATTTATTTCTATTAACAATAACTTGGAATTTGGAGTTGCTACTATCATGATAATCAATGTCAAGTAATGAGTAATTTGATCTTTTTTTATATTTCAGAGCAATTCTGATAGAATAAGTAGTAACTGAAGACATTTTTCTGTATTATGTTAACTTTACTATTTAAATCATCTGCTTTAAATCTCGTCTAAGTTCAATTGTAATCAACAAGTTTAACGACCAATTACAAAAACAGGAATTCTTTGATTACAACCATTTGAAATAGTAAATTTCATGTATCTTGCGCTGTGTAAGCTTAAAATAAAGCTATTAAAAATACAGAGCACATACTAAATTTGGGAAAAGAACCTGATATTCATAATAAATCCCAGAAAGGTTGAAAACATTAAGCATTGTTAATATGTTGTTATAACCTTTTTTATGAATTTATAAAGTACTTTGTATTTTTCGACTTTTCTATTAATTTCTTGAAATGTTACATACATACAAAATATGTAATATTTCCTGAAATGCACACAACTACCTACACTCAAAGCCATGTCATGTAACGAACGAACACACATACGGACCCGCATGCAACTGTCACGTTTCACTCGAAGCTGAAGCTTTTCCTGGAATTGGCTAGAACTCCCGTCTCCATCTGGAAACCATCTGGCTGCTGAGCATCTCTATTAGCCCCTTTCTCTCTCTCTCACTCACACACACCTCCCCATCGCGTTCATACGTGCCCCCTCGCGAAACCGGAAACTCATCCACTATATCCCGTTCCCGCTGCAACTTCAACGCTCCAAAACCGAAACGGAACCAGTTTGCCAGTAAACGCCAACACGCGCGGGCAGGGAGAGAGAGCGCAAGGGAATGCATCCAACCGCCCGGCATGCGACAGTCGCATTCGGGACGATTAAGAAATATGTTAAAAGTTTACGGCAAGATTTATTTCCAACCAGTCGCTCGAATCATTTTCGGTGCGCTAATCTTCGGTCCGCTTTTCCATCATTCTTCCACTCATTGCTGCATTCGTCGTCCGTATCTCCCTTGCTGGAGACACACTGCTGGGGCCTGTCGTGGTGAAACTATTTCCTTCAATTATATACCCCCGCCCCCGGTTGTGCCACGCTTCCCAGTTGGTGCCACGTTTCAGTCTGAAGGGACGAGTTTCTGTCCTTCGGCACTCCACCCGAGCGGCGGGATCGACGGCAACGGGAGCCATATTGATCGACACACAGACACAAACAGCCACACGGTCGACGGAATGGCACTGCAATCTTACCCATTTGTGGACCAAGTCCACACATTCGCAATTGCGCTGCAACCCTTGAGTCTGACTCAAGGTTTCATGTGACGCTCTGGCTCCTCCTCTTGGTAAAAACTCCGAACCCGGACCGGAATGCTCCGTGATCGGTGCAAATCGGGAGCGAGTCGGGATAGTTTTGCTCCCCATCAATCCCGGGCAAAACTCCATCGTGGGCCCCGTTGGATGGGAGGTTCCTTGAAGTGTGGAAAACTAACTTATGATTGGATTTAGATAGTTTCATCGAACGTTTGCCAAGCGGAATGGCTATGTGTGAGTTGTGTCTGTGAAATGAATCACAACATTGCGATGGATTTGGGTAGAGTTGGGTAGAGCTCCGTTTAATGGATTGAAATGTTTGACTTTGTCTTTCAAACCCGCTTTTTAAAAACAAAGGAAAATTGTTCCATAAATCTTAAATTTAATGGATTTTAAACATGAAATTGTTGGATTATTGTTGAGTTTGAAATCTAAATATAAACATTCCTCCATCAATTATATCCATCATAAAAGTTTTCCTTGTACCTTGTATTTTTTAAATGATTGAACCAACCATGCGATCCTTGAACGTTATGGGATTTATATTTTAAGGTTTTTTACTCACTCACAATACCCTCCCAGAAGTGCTTCAGAGACATTCACTCTTTCCAATCCCGAAGCAGACCCTAATTATCGTGCATGAAATCCATTTGTGCAATGGTCCTTTCTCCTTCCACTCCGACTGGTGAAACAGGGTGAAAATTTCCAATTGTCTCATCCAATCGTTTGTTCTGTCTGTCTCGTTTGCCGGATCGTGGAACAACAAATTTTGGATATAAAAAAGGCACACACACTCATACAAAATATCAACGAAAAAAGAGCGGAAAATTCTACCCTTTTTATCCGGCCCTTCCTCACAGTCACTGCCACCCACCAGCACAACAACGGCCGTCATCCCGCTTCATTCCGCAGGTGTCATTCCCAAGAGGAAAAGCGAAGAGAAAGCGTTTCAAACCGAACCAGCCGAGCCACCAGCCACTGGGCCCGTTTTCCAGTGCGACAGAAATTATGATTATGATTTCTAAAGATGTCGTTTAATTTATGATTTATTGCATTAGCCATCCGAAACGGGGCCGATGCCGATCGGGCATGCGGGGGTAGGGTATGAGGGGAAAGCGGGGAATGAGTAGGTTGGGTGCCGTGAAGAGGGATGTTGCATAAATTTTTCGAGACCCCGGAAACGGCACGAAACAGTGAATGGGGAGGTGGTGGCGCACCGAGGAGGATGATGACGAGGATCATAGAAGGATTTATCCCCGGGAGCGGAAACATTTCACCGTAGTAGCGTGGGGCAAAGCGCAGTGCATTCATACCAACAAACTAACCCATGTGGGGGGGGGGGGAGAGGGAGTGGAGGGAGAGAGAGAAAGAGGAAACCATGCCGAATAGGTTTGCACGGACGGCGTTGGTAGTAGTGGACTGGACTGGGGTCGGGTAGTTTTGGGGATGATATTTTTACGGGTACGATTGAAAACTACGAACAGATACGGTCGAACAGTGAGCACCGACAGACTGAGCAGGGAAAGTTGGCAAATAAGCACAAAATCCGATCTGTCTCCCATTAAACAAACACAAATACCAGTGGAATGTGAAAACACTACTGGGTGATGAATGTTGCGATGAGTAATCATACAATTGGTGTTTAAGCGAAACCGTGGCGAAAGTTGTAGTGGGACATTCATTAAACTTTGAGGACGAATTTTGAATACAATTTTCTTTGAAATTTCTCTTTTAACTCACAGTTAGCTGCACATCAAAGCATGTTTTATGAACTAAATATTATGCTGTAGAACTGTTCTCAAAAGATTCAAATCGTACAAAGTGTGGATTAGTTGTTACAGACCCAGAATGGTGGTGAGATTAACAATAGATTGTTAGTTTATTCCTTCATAGTTACTTCCTCCATAGTTAGGGGGAGCAGGCTCATTTCGTTAAATTTGAAGTGTATAACTAAGCAGCTATTGTACACAGTTTCGTGTTATTATTAAGCAATGAAACAATAAGGTCTAAATCACAACGCCTATAGCAATTTTAACATGGCACATAGACTTTTAAGGTACTTTCACAAACATGCAACCTAAAAATGCTTTAAAGTATCAGTGAGTGAGCGAAAAAAAGGTTCTGAATGACAAACTGTTGAAATTATTTGATGCTGGTTGTATTTGATTTAGAAATAACAAATTTAACTACTCCGATTAGGTTGTTACCATACAGGAAAATATAAATAGTGAAAAATGCCTTATGATGCTTATGATGAATGCAACGAAATACAAGTCAACCGTTAAGCTAAGTGCTTAACTGTACTTACATGCTACAATGTTATTACCATTTACCATGTAATGCCCTTTGATTCAGTCTCTTATTGAATCTGGAGCTTTAACATGAAGGAAATCAAGTTAGTCTCCCATCTGAAGTGTGTTATTGTGTACTGGTTGAAATTTGATTAAGATTCTTAGTACTATTTTATCCAAAGATTTAAAATGCAATCAAACTCCTCGTATTTTCACGTATTTTCATATAACATTTACATTTATTTTTTACAGAATTTCCCCCAATGTATTGGGGCGTTTCCCAGAAATTTTTGATTCAACTGTATTAATATCCAATCGGAGGATACCAAAAATTACGGGAACGAACCAAACATCGATTGGATACGATGAATAAATCGTGAGACGAACCAAAAAAAATATGGGAACCGACCAATAAATCGTGGGAAATCCTGTAAATAGTATATTTCACGATAAGAAAACTTGATTACGCCAGGAACACTAATGTCCACTAAAGACATCGCTTGAGGTGAGAAAGTGCTTATGGCAATGGCAAAAAATGTATAATTGATTATCATATTGCATAACTTAAGGCGCTAAACAACACCGGGCAAGGGATAATTTTTAGGAGAAAAAGGGGCCAAATTGGGCATGTGGAACAAAATGGGCAGTTACGCTTGGAGCCAAATGGGCAGATGCTTTAGACATACGGCGCTTGGTGAGGCTATGGTGTTGTATCTGTCGCCTCAATAATGATAACAGGCACAGCTTCAAAAAAAATCGATTTTGTAGATTAAAACGTGTAAAAACTGTTTTCATTTTGATACCATATTTTTGGAAGAGTTTTAAGGGCTTTCCTGACTAGCAAAACAAACGATAGAACAAAAATACATTTCGCGAAACGTGCACAAAAGCATAGACCATTACCTAAGCGCAGTTGTTGTCGGCCCGTAATGCCCCAGTGTTTTAACGTTTCACAGTTTGTTTACATACGCCCATTTTGCCCCAGAGCTATGCCCATTTAACCCGCGTGTCAAAATAGCTTCTCGTAAAACATCAACTTTTATTTTACACTGTTTTCATTATTTTAATTTTTTGTCATTCTATGTGCAATTTTAATCCATAGATAACGGGTGGAGGCATACAATAATTAAAGAAATATTGTGTGTTGTGGCATATTCAAAGGAATATTCAATAAAACGGCTTAACATGGCCAAATTGCCCCGCTTTCCCTTACTTATGCAATTTATTTCTTCTTTACATTTTATTCGTCTTCGCTCTACAAAAAAGCCTCAAATTTAGAGTGAATATCAAGCAAAATTAAATTTGATAACCATTTCTGATCTTTTCTTACCTTATCACAGAATGGTGACATCCGATTTCGAACCTTTTCAATACAACGATCCATCTTTCATTGCGTTGTTTTTGTCATAAGATGTGTCTTCTTGAAACAATACTTTGAAAGGTTTAAAAATTTAAGCACAAATAAACATACAAAAGTATTTAAGCAAAAGGTACTCCACAAAAAATGAGACGAAATAGAAAGCAAGTAAAAAAAAATCAAAGAAAGTTCAAAGCAAAATTCAATCCAGTATCAATAAAAGGTTCAAACAACAAAATCCCAAAGACAACCCAAATTTATCGATATTAGCTTTTAAGCAAATAGAGCAAACTTTGCATAAATTATTGCTTTTAATTTCTTCCCCAGCAAACTAATTAGTTGCCTCATCCCCACCCCCGCCCCGAGTGACACAGGTACATCACTCCAGCACCAGGAAGGCAAACGCTATTCATTTCCAATCGTCCGTGCAATAACTCTGAAAGTAAACAACCAAACAATATACATAAAGTTTGATGGTTTTCCCCTTACCTGACTATCATGAGCCGTCCCTTCCTCCCCTTGTTCCTTCTCCCCCTGCCACTGTACTTTATGATCGTATCTTCTTGATTAGGAAATACATACGAAGACATTGTAAATTTCAACCCCTCAATAAGCGTCAATAAAACCGTGTCCTTAGCTTTTCCACGTGCACGGGGGCGGGGGGGGGGGGTCCCGAGGAGCGAGGAGCGACGTGGAAAACAACTTTCACTCACAGCCAATAACCATTACTCACTAATGGCTTCTCCCGCCGTTTCGTTAAGTACTTCTTGTGGCTCCACTCCCGTTACTTGCTTCCAACACAAGTCACCCATTATCACCGAAACGCAGTCGCAGTCCACCCAAACGCTTCTGCTGATTAATAGCAATTCACACACACACACAGATACGTACATTCACGCACCCTCAGCAAAGACAAAACGGAAAGAAATGCGCAAAAAGGACGACCGACAAAACAAACAAACAAATGCACGCACCAAAACTACGCAGAAGCCAATCAAACTAATATCAACGGTCCAATAAATCTGCCATCATTCAAACCAGTAGTCATCGACCCTTCGAGGTTTGGCCGTGGGTTCATGCGCAAAAAAAAAAACAAGAAATACAAACAACGAAGTCCAGAGTCCTCATCATTTTGATTCCTTGGCACTTTTACTTTACCACTGACCTGAGCTTCATTGCTCTTTACAGTTTTCCCCTGGCTGCCGTCTTCATATTGGGCCGCAAAACGGCATGTAGGGTGCGCCCTGGAGCCTGGATTGGCTGGGTCGGGAACTTGTTTCTTCCCTTCTAAAACAGGGGATAGAGAACGAGAGAGAGAGAGCAGGAGAGCGAGCAGCAGAAAAAAAGGCGTCCAACATCAGCAGCGGCCGGAAACGATTACGCCGGACGCGGACATAAAAATAAATATGAAAATCATACCGAAAAAGGAAATTAGCTTTGCGTTCGCAAATTTACGATCGAACCAATGCGGAACAAAACACTTTCTTTGCTAGGTGGGTGGGTTTTGGGGGGGGGGGGGTGGATTTTTTGCACCCACCACTCCGCACTCTCCTGTTGCTCTGTATACCCACCTGTTTCAGCGGCTCGGCTCGGCTCGGCTCGGCCTGCCTAGATCGCCCTGTTCCGCCCTGTTCAACCTTTTAACCGTCGTTTCGGTTTCTATGGCGACTGCCTGCGGAGGTGCTGGGTCGAGGGAAGGCGAGTAAAAGGGGAATTTATGCGCTCGAACGCAAGCGGTGTTCAATTTTCCTGCCCAAACAACAACCAACAACAGCAAAACACCGAAGGCCGAAATCAAGCGAAACCGAACAGCGCCGGGGCATATCATCATTAACGGTGCGCGCCGGGTGAAAACGGACCAAACGTCCCGTGCCGTTCCGTCCATCACCGTTAAAGGGCAGATCCTTTTTTTTTTTGCTTTTCCTCCATAGTGTAGCCGTTTTTCTACTCCTTTTCAAGAAAGATCTCCCTTCCCATACAACCCGCTCATCATTTTGGGGCTATGGTAAGTTCATGTTTTTGCCTTTCTATGTTCCCCAATCCCAACCAGGGCAGCGTAGATTCATTTTGCTATTTTTCTCCCCCCACCCCATAGCCACCCCACTTGCCCTGCACTCCACTCTCGAAAGTCGTCATCTTCATCAACAACCCGGCGCCCGGAACCCGGAAACATCTCGCCTAGAAAACGACCACACCGAGCGGGGAAGGAAAAGTGGTGGTGGTGGTGGTGGTGTGCGGCTTTGCTAGAGAAGAAAGCAGCAAAATCCACCCCAAAAATAAGGATCGCGCCCACACACACACACACACGCACCCAACACCACACACACACCGACAATCCGCCCGCCGCAGGCCATTTTTGACGTGAAATATATTTTTTGAAGCCTTATTGTCGAATTCAAATCAAATCAAAATGAAGAAAAGGAAACTTTGGTTATAATCGTAAATATATCGCCCCCCGCCCCCGCTCCCCGACCACTTTCCTCTCATTTCAAGCACCGACCGCCGCAGTGGAAAAACTCGCAGAATCGAAGGATACGCTTGGGATACCCGGGCAAAGGCGGTGCGGCCGTTTTTATCCATCCCGAGACGTGTCGGGATCTGTTCTCATAACTTTCCCCACCCCGCCACTGTTCGCTCTTTCCCTTTTAGCCGCTATCGCTTATCGCGTCCCCGTGCCGCAACGAGGGCGAATAAACGGACGGGCGTCGTTGTGTGTTTTCCTTTTTTTCCTCCGCAAAATTCCACTGGATTTTGGGATGGTGTGAGGAGGGAAATTGATGGGGCTGGGGGATGCCCAAAGGGGAAGCAGAAACTTCCAGCGCCTCGCGCAACTTGAGCGAATCGCTCAAAAGCGAGCCGCTGCGGATGGTTGTTTGTTCCGTTGAAGGATGGAACCAATGGGACCTATAAGAAGAAGATATACCTATAAGACCTATAAGAAAATGCCTGCGATGCCGGATGCTGGTTAGTCAAAGGGTAGGAATCGTATTGTTGAAGCACGGAGTCCACGGGGTTAAACTTGGCGCTGCTTTTTGAATGACAGCAGCGAAAGGTATGGACAACATTTTCAGCACGCTTATTTTACATAACAGAGTGTGTGTGTGTGAACGATTTTCCACCGCCCACTGTGATGGAAAACCTTAAACAGAGCCCCGGTTACGCAGTGAGACAGCGTTCAGCAAAGAAATTCGGCCCCCCCTTTTTCCCAAACCCATGGTTCATTTCGCGGATTAACTCAATGTTTATGAAACAGGAAAAATCCACTAAAATCCACCATCAACATTTACCATTTTTTCCCCATCCATTGCTACAGCCAAGGCATGCTGCTAGCTGCTGCCACAACCAACCAACCAACCCACCCGTTCGTCATGTGGTGGTGCGCATGGAGCGAACAATATCCATTCGGCAGCGAATATTTTGCCTTATTTTCCTTTTTTTTTGTTTTGTTGGATTTGATGGAAAGAAAATTGCTCGAGCAAACTCACAGCAGCAGCAGCAGCGTGCTCTAACACCCGCCTACTATATACGGACGAACCAACCGAACCACTTTGCCGCTTCGTCCCTTCATGCTGCCCCCTTCCACCCCCCCCCCCCTACCTTCAACCCATCACAAACTACCCATCAGTCAACTCAAACACACAGACACACAAAAAGAGAGGGTCGGAATGGGGAGGGGGGGGTTCGTTGCTTCACCAATATCTAAATAGCAGACATCTCTTTCCTTTTCGTTTGCATTCGCTATCTCCATCTCTGCTTTTTTGCTCTCCTGAGTACGATTGCGCTCTTTTGCGCAAAACTCTCGAGCATAAACTTTCCGTCATCCTGTGTTCATCCCCCATCGCCCCCATCGCTCCGCAGCCACATCACTCAAACCCCCGTCCCAACTGGAACAAGGAAGCTTATTTGACGTACCGTGGAGAAAGCAGCATCCAAGCAATCGCACTATATACACACAGACACACACACACATACACAGTACGATTGCTGAGCGAAGACCGAAGACGGGCCCCGGCAGTGCCGGCATGGCAACCAAAATGAAGCTACCACCACTACTACACAACCATCACACGAACACGACGAAGACGTGATGTGATGTGATGTGATCCGGTTTCGCCTCCCCCCGATACCACTGTGTTCATGAAAAACAACCACCCCTCGCGGCCCTTCCCCACATACCCTCACACCCCACGCAACGCCCTCTCCCAAAGCGCTAGGAACCAATGTTTGTTCGCATACAACACACGGAGCACGAACCGACGGATGAGTTTTTGCTGCTATTCCTGCATCCATCACAGCGCAAAACCCTCCCACCCGACGGGCGGACGGAACGGGCAAGGACGAGCAAGGACGAAAGTGCACCGCTTACCACCACCACCCATTCACCATCTGTATCAAGTGAGCCAAGGATTTTCCTTGCTCGATTTGCCGTACCACACACACACACACACACACACACACACACACACACACACACACACACACACACACACACACACACACACACACACACACACACACATAAACACTCCACTCCCTTTCCCCCTTTGCCTTGCGCCACGTCAAGTAAGAAAGAGAAAGCGCACCACGGTCGCAACGGGGAGAAAAGGGGAAAGGGGAAAGCGCCGGGGGTGGGAGGGTTTGTGGATTTGTGAGATGAAAACTGAAACGGAAAAACAAATAACGAGTCGTGGCTTCGTGGGGGGGGGAGGGAGGGTTGAAGTGATAAGGGAGTGGAAGAAAGAGCGCGAGAGAGACAGAGAGGGAAATTTACCGAAGCGCAGTGGCAGAGTACGCTCTTTCCCTTTGCGTCGATCTCATCTCTCAGTCCAAAAAAGAGGGACGACGCTTCGGATGTTTCGGGGGACGACGCTGACAAAACGCGAACATCTCGTCTTGTGTCTTGTGCGCCATCAGCGGCATCATCAGCGAATGCTTTCTGCTATCCTGCTTGCACACCGCGATGCACAACACCGTTTGTGCTTGCCCGCGCTTTCCATTTGGGCTTTTTAGTCATTTAGTCCAAGTGGCGCGACCACTTTTCCCGCGGCACAATGTGACAAAGGTAGACAACCAACCCGCGCGAAGACGGACGAATTAATATTTTCACAAACACACACTACCCATATAAGGAACACACACACACATACATGCTGAAATTGGTGGAACTGTGGGTTTAAAATTTACACCGCCTACTGGCGTGTGTCAAAACGCGCACCAAGAACTCATCAGCGTCCTGTCAGCTTCCTGTGACAGCCGTCAGTAGGACGAGTGGGTGGAGGGGGGTATGGGATATCTTCATCACTAAGGAAGTCCTTTTCTTAGCCTACTCCTTTACATGCTAAGCTTGAAAACGAATAAAACGGCAGAAAAACGGCAACGATATCATCAAGGGAAAAAAAGAAAAAAGCAAGATGAATTAATACGACAAGTAAGTGTCCCCTTGCGCAAAACACACACACACAAAGGGAAAGAAATTACGATGGCGCATGTTTTTCTCTGCCCGCGTTCACACGTGCTCTCACCCCGAGCCGTACGCGACCCTTTCAAAATGACGTTCGTCGGGTTCGTCGCCGAGGCGGGTTGTTTTTTTTTTGTTGTCGTCATTTTCGCTTGACGGAGGGATACATGATTTTGCACATCAATCTTAATGCGTTTGTGTGGTTGTGTATGTGTATATGTGTGTGTGTGTGTCTGTGTGTGTATGTGGTAAAAAAAAAAAAAAAAGGGGAAATGAGTGCCTCATCGTTCAGGCTTATGTTGGTGAGCCATTTTTGGTTGCTTATTTTCGCAAATAAACTGCAATTATCATATCGCAAATGTCGTACCGAACAGTCACATTAAAACATCCTTGTCACACATTTCCATCAGAGCCCGATCGGAGCAGGCGACGCCAACAATGCGTTGCCAACTGTGATACATTGATTTACTACTACTTGAGCAGGTTCAGGATCGCGAAGGCAAATTCGTTTTTGTTCGCGTGCCGATTCGGGATCCCTCGCTTATCTTGAGCGCCATTTCCTGTCTGTCCAATTCGTCCAGCAAGCGCATCAATCTTCGCGGAAAGCGTAAATTATTATCGTTCTGCGTAAAAAAAAACCCCCTGCCCATAACATTCGTCGCTTCCATCCCGCGGGCGGCTTCATCACTTTTCCCAATTCGAAGCGCTGTCCATTACCTTGAAATTTTATACTCCACCAGCGAGCCATCGCGCGGGCGGGCGGCTGCGCTGGGGGGTTTTTTGGGTGCCTTTTTTCCCCCGCTCTCAACTCAAGCTCTTCAACCCCAACCGCCGGTAATTACCGGCTAATGGTCCGAGAGTTGGTGTTAAATCAAATAAATTACATTTAATGATCATGCCGCTGCCAGCAGAACTAATTTTCGCAACCCTCTCGCGCGCGCGCGCTGCCATTGGCCACCACTAGGTCGACAAGGCACGTGCTATCTCTGTCTCTCGCTTTTCCCTCCCCCACCACTGAAACCACCTTGTCGGAAAAACCGATTGTCGCTGACACATCCTACCAGCGAGGAGGCCGCCTTTGCCTACCAACTCCCTGGCTAGATCGCCCCTTTAGATATTTGGGAAATGATGTGTCTTGTGCCCACGCTATGTGTGTGTGTACCAGTCCAATCCGTTTCAGGGTCCTTCTTCTTTTTTTTCGAGCTGCCTGCTGCTACTCTTTGCGAATAGAAATACATATTTTATCGCCGTCTGCGTGGTGGGAGAAAGCGAAACCCACGGTGAAGTCACGGTGACGGAAGCTGTTTCTGCTGGAAAACTTTTCCATCGGCGCGTCAAAACGCGCACCCGCCAAACGGTCCCCTTTTCCGCTCATGGCCAGTCTTGTGTGTGTGTGTGTGTGGCGTGGCTGGGTCGTAAATTTTGAGCCACCAGTCTTATCTTTTAATCAAATATAAGAACGCGTTTGCCCGCGTGCTGCGGGGCCGTAGAGGGGAAAACCGTCGACCGACAGTCAGCTGGCGGTGTCAGATGTATCGAAACGAATATTGAAGTTGAAGCGGAAATTTTTGGGCTGAAGATTAATGGGACGAACCGAAAGGATTGACTGGGCGCGCGGAAGGTTGGAAAAGTTGGAGCAATTTGCACCGAACATCGTTTAAATCTGGATTTGTTCGGTGAAGGTGAGAATTGCCTATTAGCTGAGTGGCAATTAAGTTGGGATGGAAGAATAAATATTAAAATAATTTCTCGCAAAAAGAATATATTTTGAAAGGTTTTTTTTTCTTCATCCATATTTTATATAAACGAAATAAACATAAAATATGCTACCACCCTACGACGGGTGTAAATTGGTCTCGCTCATCCCACCCACCCTCCCCAGGAGACTAAAGGGATGCTGCACGATAAGCCTGCGGTGTACGAAGGAGCCTCCGAAGGACGACGCATGGTTGAAATTTAAGACCCTCATGTTATTATTCAACAATTATGATCCACCATCCTTCCCCGGTCCCAAGCAGCCCATTACCACTTGCCCGGCGCCAAATTCCTACAATCATTAGAGCAGTAGGCGATGGTGGAAGAGGTCGAGAGAGAGAGAGAGAGAGAGAGAGCGAGCAGGCAAGACAAAGTACCGAACAAAAATCTACCTTCCCCGAGTCCGAGCATCAAGTCGAAGACGCGCGCCTCCTTTTGCCCCCGGTGTGCTGCTCATAGCGCTCAGTCTTCGACCCTCGTCAATCTCGTGCCCCTCCCTCCCTCCCTCCCTCCACCACTTTCACTCCCACCACCTCTTACAATCCCATTGCTCCATGCTCTCGCACCGTCACATCACCGACGACCGAACATCATCGAAGCAGGCGCAGCAGCAGCAGCGGCAATAGGAACAGCAGCCGAGTTTTCCCTTCGCATTAGACATCATTTCCATCTCAGTCCCTCCGGGTTTATGCTTTTTTCCGTCTAATTTATATTCGAAATTTATGTCCGCTTACAATATCACCATGGCGCTCTGTCCGCCCGCACACCACCACCACCAACACCACCGGACGGCGAAACAGGACGAAGACGAGTACGAGGACTAATACAAGCTGCCGTTTCGTTTTTCCCTACTCATAACTTGTGTCCCCCTTCTGGTACTGCTCTCTCCTCCAGCCTCCCCCACCCCAGTGCAGGCTTATCACCGGCATATTCAGCGAAACGGAAACCACCACCCATCAAACCCACCCCCATTTGAGCATCCTTCCCCCGACGGGAAGAGAGAGAGTGAGAGTGAGATGGTAGAGGGGGTGAGAGAGAAAGATGGCGGCCGTTTCGCTGTTTTCTAACCCGTCAGGCGTCCATCAGAGTGGGCTTCGCTTCTTCCATTTCGAGTTTGTTTGACACTTTGTTTCCTTTTTTCTTCTCTGGCGCTTTCTGGTAGGGGAAGGCGGGGCGAAATGGTCACCTGCATTATTGGCAAATTAACACGTTTAAAATGGCTTCTGATGATTGATCAAATCAAATCAAATACAATGTTAGATGTACAACATTACCATTTCATAACCTAAGATTTATGAATAAAGGAATGAATTAAAAAATAAAATAATTGATCAAAACGATGTTATTTTAATCGTCTTGAAAAAAACGTTCATATAAATTTAGTAAAAAAAATAGAAAGCAAGCTGGGTATCCAGGCGCATTACATTTATCTAAAACTTACATAAAAAATAAGCATTTTAATTTAATATTTTTTTTTAAATTAATGTTTGTGAAATATATCGCTTGGGGCAAAATGTTCGTTCCAGCTAAGGACAAAATAGTTGGAATGTTTTAATAGCAGCAAAATGCTGACGCTGTTGTGTAAGCAAAGGTCGTTACAATATATTTGTTTTACATAAATAAAACTATGCTGTTTGTATACTCTATCAATATAAAAGATCACTTCCAACACGAGCATTATTAAAATATAGATACAAAATGTAAATCCCTACCCTTACAATTCTACCTCGATGCAACCAGATGTCCAATGTTGTGGTTCATTTTGCCCTTTTGTTTTGATATGTTTTAACATTTTGTGTGTAAACCGTTTTGCCTGTGAGACCATAGTGAGACTATTTACCCCGCACTACATTACATTTCCATGGCTTTTGCTGTTGATTTTGAAGTTTTATTTTACACATTTTTATTTGTTTTTAATTTATCTACTTCTAGCTGTTTTTTTTTATAAATAAGACGCTGAAGCATCGATTGCTGTCAAAAATCAGTGTATACCCAATGAGATACAGAGTAAAATTCTTAACAGTGCCATTTTGCTCCGCTTTCCCCTACACCGGTTTGCGTTTCCCCCAACAGCAAAAAAACCCTCGCCCGAAATGTGTCCTTTCGTTGTAAATGCAAAAAAGAACAAACAAGACAAAAAGGAGTCGTTCCAGCATTTCGAATGAAGATCGTGATGCAGCAGCAGCAGCAGCAGAAAGGAAAGAAATTTTGCGAAAAGGAAAAACCCGCACACAAAATCACCTTTCGCTCGATTTCATTTGTTTTTGCTGCTGTTGTCATTGTTTATGCGGCCATTTCCACAGCACCTACACCTTTTGGGCCATCGGCCCATTCGCCAAGGGAAAAATAGGGAAAGGGAATTTTAGCTTTCTTTAGTAAAGAAGCGCTACAATCGCTCGCCGTACGCGGAGCCCTCCCATGCAAACCAAACCTACTAGTCGTGGGGCGTGACGAACCGTGCCGCAATGGCATCTCGCAGCATCTCCACACTCTAAAAGGAGGGAAGAGGCATTTGTGACAGGCGGTTTTGTTTCCGATTGACCGGCGTTTGATGGGGAAATGTTTTGCAACCACGCGCGCGCGGGTGTATGACAAACAGTGAGTAAATGGTTTGCCGCTTTTCACACCGAGAGCACATTAGTTTATTCGGTACCGATTGTGTGTTGCACATTAAGAGTGCGTCTGTTTCCCTCCTCGTCCAACGCGTTGGTTGGTTAAGGAAGGTGTCGCTTCTGGTTTTTGGTGCTATAAAATTAACCGTGACACAGTTTGACACACTTCATGGCGAACGGGTTTATTCGACTGAATAGAAATCGTGCTTGAAATTAAACATGAGCCCAATTTGTGAATAAAGAGCATTATTTTATTATTTTCTGTTTTCTTTGAGAAAATAGCTTTTTTGAGTTAAAAATGCACAAAAATAATGGTGAATTTAACGAACAATTGCTAGTTATTGTGCATGCAATATACTCTATTTGATAAGCTCAAGCATTATTAATTTTTCTGTTGTATAACGAATATTTTGTTGTTGATACGCTTAAAGATGGTTCAAAAAATTTGAAACGATGTTTTAAAGATTGTTCAAAACAGGTTTTCATTCCGGTTCACAACGCTCGAAATCTTTCACGCATATACTATCAAAAAGCCCAATAAAGTGTTTTGTGGGCTCCATTTCAGTATAAAACCATTATTAGGATTAGCAATATTAGTTTTGTATTGCTTTAACACACTTTTAAACTGTGTTTCGTGTCAGTTTCTAATGTGAACGGCATTATTTAACAATTGCGTGGGGTTGTTCCAACAGCCCAAATGTCACAAATAATGACAGCTGTTGAAAAACATCTTGAAAGTTTTGAATAGTGCTTTTCCCATTGAAAACTGAGCTTGAAAACAGTGTTTTCTGTTGATTATGTTATGAAGCATTTTCAGAGCGTTGTTATGCATAATTTCACATCTTCTTCTTCTTTTACTTCTGCTTTGGCACAACAACCGTTGTCGGTCAAGGCCTGCTTATACCACAATTGGGCTATTTTATTACCATAGCAGGATAGTCAGATATGAGAGACCGGCTTCAATGGCTATGACTCTATATCTATCTTGAGGCGGTATTGTGGTACAGTCCGTCAACACAAACGACTCAGTATCATGCCCGCCATGGGTTCAAGCCTCTAATGGGTTCAAGCCTCAAAGCCTCAAAGGCTCCCCCGGTGCAAGGTTTCGACTATCCGGTAGCATGGTACTAAACTAGTCTCGAAAACCTGTACAGACCGGGTTGACCGCTTAGGACGTTACGACTAATAGAAGAAGACTGTATATAAGGTGTTAACATAAGATAATATTAAGTACATTCAAAGAACATAAATGATATTATATTATCAATTAATAAACTCAATCAACTAGTAAATCAAGTATTGGTATGCTGATTGTAAGCTATTTTAGATAACATGAATTGAAAAATGGAATAAATTTCAAGTTAATTCGCAATTTATGATGGTAATTGTTGAACTACCATATTTCTGTACATCGTTATTTTAAAACGGATCGCAATATGCATTAATTGTTGTAAAAATGTAAGAATGAATTATAACAAACTGATGTACTGACTTTATAAATACTAACTTTAACGTTAATTAATATTACTCCAATTGTTCTAAGTATATTGACATACATAAGACTATTTTGACCAATAAGATCTATCTCCAGAGAAATTAATGCATAATTTCTAAAAGATATGTGATATTAAACACATTAACAAACTAATCAAAGCCATTCACAATAAAACTCCGCTTCTTACATTCTCAAATTTGTTTCAAAAATCATCAATGTCGTTGTTTTTATCTCAAAAGTGATAAAAAACGTAAAACACATCTATACTACCATTCAACAGCATCATCCGCTGCTGAACAGTAACGAAAATGCTGTAGCAAGGCTCCGTCCATCCATTGGAAATCGTTGCGTTCCCTCAAATCGTCATGATTCCATCACCCCTTTCGTGCCAAACCGCACACACACACTTGCACACCACCAAAACCACCGAAAATTCCACCAGTCCCCCATTCTGGAAACATTCTTTTTATGAGCCATGGCAAATTTATTGCAAATAAGTTTTGCTAACGGCTCATCGGTGTGTCACAATTCACACTGCCGCCTATCAGACACTGCCAGAGTTCCGTCATCTCGAGGCCGGGCCCCTTTGTCGAGCGTTTTGACGGAGAGCATACACTTCTCGGCAGGACGGCATTGAATTTGATGGCGAGATTCGGCCCATTCCAGGGGGGCAATTTTGTCGATCGGAACTATTGTTGTACGGTGTAGAGGGGGAAGTGGTGCTGCTATTTTTAGATTGTGTGTGAGGCGAGAATTGATGTCCTTTAAGAGCATTTACACCCTTGGTTTAAAACATGATTTTTTTTATATCATCTTGATGGTGGGAAGATGAGAACTTTCCAAAAAAAGGAAATGAATGGAGTTTGCTTAAGAACAGAATCAATCTCACGCACAGAAATTATCTGGTAAAGTCTGATCACGAATGATTTAAACTCAAACGCACTTTTGGAATTAATCATAATTTAAATCTTTGTCTAGAAGCTTGAAAGTTAATATGTATGTTTTAAATGAGTTTCAATGTTATACCCGTTCCGAGTATCACTTGATCCACATGCCAGGATTTAGTTTAGAGGGCATTGGGAATGAGAATTCTGTTTTTTTTTTTCATGTACCTTTGTAGAATTCCTTACTGAAGGTGTGTCCTAAGGACATCTCAGAAATAGGAAGTTTAGCGCTAAATATTATACAGTGGACGTGGTCAAAACTAAGACACCCTTCCACAACTGTCTGCTATAAAAAGTAGCCCTTGTAGCTTGCATACTAGCGTGTAGCTTGCATACTAGCTTGTTGCGTACTTGTACGCAATTGGACACTGGGAGAAGAGTTTAACACAAGAGGGTCAGATTTTTTTTATTTCAATTAAAATGTTTTAATGTTCTCTTTGATTACAATATGGCAACATCCCAAATAGCCAGCTCGTACTTTATAGCTGATTTGGGGCTGTTTAACAAAAAATCGTTCCGATGTCGTACTTTGTGGGTGATTAAGAGATAGACGGTACTTTGCGGAACTATGGAGCTTTTTAACAAGCACATGGTACTCTCAGGAACCTTGTGGCTGATTAGCCACAATGTGTATGGTTCACGATGGAACTTGAAGGCTTGTTAAGAAAGCGTACCGACCTTGGTGGAACTTTACAGCTTTTTAATGCATGACTTCGGTACAAGGTGGTTCTTGTCAAATTGTCAAAAACTGACGCCGTCAATCATCTCATGCTGCTGCCCAAGTTAGATTAGTTCTTTGAAGAAGGGATTTTGATGGAAGTGATTGTGAGTGTACAGTAAATTGTAATACATTTCGTGTAATTTATGAATATTAAGGATTTAAAAATATAAACATGTACACAAACAAAACAAATCCTGTAGTTTATTTCAGCGATGACACTTGCTTGAAAATAAAACACAAAGAAAAATAATCCCCGGCACCCTGGCATAAGGAAGCTGCTTAGGCACTATTAAGAAGGGCCACCTGGAACTTTGATACTGTTTATCTACTGCAAAAAGTGAATTCAAGCAGCGATCTTTAGCTTGCCAAAATTGGCTGCTTAAGCAATTTTGGCTGTTTGGGATGTATCTAAAAAATTTGAGCTTGGCCCAAGTGCCACAAATCCACTAGACCAGTGGTCTCCAAGCTATGCCGTTATCAGACGTGGTCCGCGAATTAATGTATTTTTGAAAAAGAAAAGCGCGTTACTATATATATCGTGTAATTTTGGGCTGCGTCAAATGCATTTTCAAAGCCAAGTGGTCCGCAATACTAAAGCGGTTGCAGAGCACTGCACTAGACGACTGCTAAACGATCTAAACGGCTCAACCTCTCAACCTGAAAGGAATCTAAAAAGACTTCGTTTAGTAGATGGTAAACGACTTAAGCATTTTAAAAATAGCAACAAAAAAAGCTGGTGGCGTCATCTGTTGATGGGATAGCTTGTCGGTGGAGCTTTCCTCGCTTTGATAGCTTTCACATTCGCGCTGTAGTGTGGTACTGGTTCGCAAAAATGTTTTGCATCGCTAGAATGATAACGGCGATATAGTTTTTTAAATACTGAACTCCAACGTGAACCACCAGTACGGAAGCGAGTGAGAATTGAATAATGATCGATGGTGTATCATCCTGTGACACGACCATTCTTATTGATTTTGGCTCGAAAAGTTAGAAGAGTTAATAGGCATTGATTAGATGAAGGCGAAGTCGAAACACATTGCAAGAAAAGGACAACAATACATCGATGAGTTATATAAAAGTCCATCTATTGATCAAACCAGTCTATGAAACTTTAGTTTTTTATATGGATGTTTTATTTTCCAGTCCTTTAAGCTTAATTTGTGGCACTTGGAAAAGGAATACGACCATGGCTCACAATGCTACGTTAAGGATGTACATATAAAGAAACGATTGTAAGTTTCCACTCTCATCAGTTGACCAACAACAACGGTCTCGGGCTTATGATCTTTGCTTCCTTAAAGTATATGAACAATCGCAGTACTTTCTTACAGCATGCCCCTGGAAATTACTACAGCCCAAGCGCCACAGATTAAGCTTAAACGACTGGAAAATTGAATATCCATAGAAAAAAAATGAAAGCTCCACAGCTTCATTGGTTTGATCAATAGATGGCGTATTACAACTCATCATTATATTGCTATCCTTTTCTTGCAATGTGTTTCGACAAGTTGCATTTTATTATGACCTATAGCCTTCTAACTTACTGAGCAAAAATCTATATAAATGGTCGTGTGGTTAGATACGTGGATATCAACACCAATGACCATTGCTCAAATCTCACTTGCTTCAGTGCTGGTGGTTTCCGTTGGAGTTTAGTATTTAAACAATCGTATCGCCGTTCTAGTTCTAGCGATGCATAACTTCAATGCGAAACCATACAACAGTACAGAGGAAATGAGAAAGCTCTCCTCCAAGCGATGAAGCTCAACTGGTTGGGGTATCCCACCAACAGATAGCGCCACCAGCTTTTTTGCTATTTTTAGAATGCATGAGTCGTTTGGCGTCTGCTAAACGAAGTCTTTCTATATTCCGTTTAGGTAGAGAACTTGAGTCGTTTAGAAGCCGTTTAGTGGTCGTTTAGTGGATTTGTGGCACTTGGGAGTGGACATATTCCCCAAAAACTCGCTTTATAATTACTGAAAGTTATTTCTCGAATATTATCGACATTACAGAGGCGAATTAAATTTAATTCCAATTTAGCTCTTTAGTGTTTTTGCTGAATCGGGCTCTTTAATGTTTATAGTTTGCCAATCGCTGTTCCGGTCGCCAGAAGTAACTCCTACAAGACCGAACGGAATAAATTCCCATCCAGACCAGCAAAATTGAGATACGTTCCTCCGAAGTCGCAAATAATTTGACTGACAGAATCCAGATGAATTCGGATAAATCTAGACAAGTTCAGATGATTTCTAATAAGTCCAGACATTTTCAAGACTCACCAAGGCTTATCAAGAAAAATAAGATATCCAACCAGTAATTTAAAGTCATCCATACTCTTTGAGATTTCTTAGTCATCCAGTTTCCTCGGGAGACGTTCGGAGTCATGCAGAAACTCATTATGTCTCATTCGTTGTAACAAACTATCTACGGTACGTGGAAGCATTAGAGATTGATATTACAATTCATTCCTGTAATAATAAAAATTTACGCAGCGATGTATGCAGCGTATTTTTACAAACTTCGCCTTGTAAAAAGTCATGCAGCGTTGTATCTTCACTGCCATATCGCTACTCACAGCTTTGATCTGTTTGAGTGTTCAAGAGTATGTTTTGACTGATACTTTCAAAGCTTTTGCAACTAATGATACAATATATTCCTAAATAATCAACTGATGCTCGATCTGCTTTTGATTATCCCGGCTGTTGGGTGTAGCTGCTCGAATACCATTAACCGCACTTTTGAAGGGCGCACTGTATTTCGAGCTCAATTCTGCGGAACATATGTGTGCGCGCATACACTTTTCTACCATAGAAACACAAACGAATGCGTGTGTGCGTGGCAGTAGCGCAACCCAAACAGAATACGTTTCACAGACACACACATATTTACCATGAAACGTCAAGCACAAAATATGAAAGGGAAACAGTGCACAAAACGCCCTTGCGCATTAGTGCAACCAGATCTGCAATAGATTTCAAGCGGAAAGGGCGATATTTTATTCCAGCGTGGTCTTGAAGACACGTTCTCTCTCCATCTCTCTCACCCACTCTGTTTCTCCCAAAAGAGAACAATATCGACTCGCATGAGTAGAAATTATCGAGAAACCAATTATGCAGGGTTCGATGTGGGGTTTTCACATTACTTTCCGTGCTACTTAAAATAAAGTAATTGGATATGTTTAAGTTCATATGCTTATTAGACGATGGAAAGTACTGTCATCCTCGTTTGGTATTATCCTGTCAAACTCAGGCAGAGACACAAGAAACCCTGCCGTAAATGTAATAAGACATGCGAATTGTTCTGTCAGTTTTTACATTTTTCGACCAATTCATTGATTTACTGAGCTTTATCACAAGCAATTAAGAATTGTTTATCATTTACGTTTATCAAACACCAACAATAAATTAAAAAAAAAACTTCTATCAACTTTGATAGAAAAAAATCCACTCCGGGGCAAATTGGAAATGAGCATGTCAATTATAAATAACAGACACCTTACGTCATTCATTTATGAAAAAGGGACAAAATGCTGTACATAATTGTTTATGCAATTTGAAATAACATTTTAATACTTTTTAATCAACGCTGCAAATGGAATTGGGTCCGTTTTATTGGTCTCTGTTCTTCTTTCTTCTTCGTTTATACGCGGTCCCCGAGATGCACGATTAATAGGGACCAAAAACGGTCGCAATATACCGCATATCTCGAATTTCCATCGAATCTCGTTAATTTCACCCAAAATATCACAAATTTTCGTAGAATTTTGCAAGTAGCCACTCAATTAATTATTTGTAATAATCACGATCATACGTAGGACTGACTATATTTCTATGGGAGGATCAATAAGTCACTGAAAGCCAAGCCTACAAGTAGAGTGGTACAGGCAGGCCTTGACCGTCAACGGTTGTTAAGTCAAAAGAAGAAGAAATATAATCACGATCATAATCATCACGATATTAATCCTTTCGAAATAGTTTTTAACATTCGATCAAAAGGGAGATTATTTGGAATTTTACAATTGATGTGTCAAATCAGTACAATTTGCTCAAAGAATTGTCAAATTTAGAAAACCTCGTATCTCCGAATCTGCGTATAAGAGATACAGTCAGAATTCAATAGTCGTCGCCTAAGTTTGTATGGAAAACAGGGTTTTTAAAAATTTCACAAAAATCTGCCGAGAAAATTTTCATAATGTTTTTGTATGAAAAAACGTGCCAACTAAAAAGCACATATTCACTAGTTGCCAGGGAATCGAAGTTCAACCAATGAGTTCAGACTGTACTGTGTCCTGGGGACTTCCTATTAATAAAAAAAAAAGTTCATTTTTCAGACAGTGAAAAATAAGGCTGAAATTCTAAAATATTTATTTTTTATAAATCGCAACCCAAAAACACTCCACAAAAAAAAACTTCTTTAAAAAAATGGTTACAAATTTAAGAAGTTTTTTAAAATAAACTCAAACAAGCACACTGAATAAACTTTTAATAAAAACAATACTGCAAAAACGATTTGTAATTATTATTTTAAATTATTTAAAAATGATTTTTTAAATAAGCACAAAACCCCTGCAATAGCTATTTCTGTCTAACGATCCCTTTCCGTATAAAAACCATTCCGCTCTCTCGCTCTTTCTCACTCTCTCTACAGTATACAATTGTTAATCGCTCATTTATACAGAGAGAGAGAGCACACAACCGTGGTCCGTGTTTTCGTTTGATAGCAGAATTTTTAACCGTGCGACTCAGGTCATTTTCCTTTTACAGTCGCTTGCAGACGGGACGGCAAATCGGACCATGTGTTAATCTGCACCTAAAACAACTGGAGTGCTGTGTGTGTGTGTGTGTGTGCGCGCGCGCGTGTGTATCTCTGTCTGTGTGCGTGTGTCTTTTCGTGTGCATTTCAAAGTTTTCCCTCCTGCCATTTTCACCCATCTCTGTGAGGTCTAACTCGGAGGTCTACTTACAACGGTACTTAAATCTTGCTGTTTTCGCGGGCGGTAGAAAAGGTCTTTCAGGTCTGTACGGTTGGTACATCGTGTGCATGTGTGTGTGTGTGGAAGTGTTTGCTTTATTATCCACCGAGCTGTGAAACGGTGTATGTACGCGGTGTGCTAACGTGTCAACAACAATTGCCAAAACCGCGCTGCTTTTAAAGGCAAATTCGCCACGGCATTATTGTTGTACCATTTCTCGTGAATGGTTTAAAGTGCTGCTCGCTGCCGCCACCAAATAGCAATCCAAGAGCTCCGTGTTTTTTTTTTTTAAATCACGCCCGGTACATTGCGCTTTTCCTCTCCCTGGATCTACCTTTATTGGGCGCTGTGTGCGTGCGTGCGTGCGCCTGTGTATCCAAGTAAGCGTGAAAGAGTGAAACGGAAGATTTGTTGTGTTTACCGTTGAGAGTAGGCGCAGCGAAGAAAAGGAAACAAAAAAGTCTCCATCGAAACCCATCAAAGGGTTGCTGCTGCTGCTGCTGGGAGCCGTGAACCAAGCAAAACCGGTTCCGAGCAGGGCGGAAGTGAAGCTCAATAGAATCATTCCCTTCGTGTGTTGTTGCTTGCTAGGGAAGCGAAAGTGTTTCGAGTTGCAACGGTGGTGCGTGTGTCTCTGTGTGAGCAGACAGAGCGAGAGAGAGAGAAAGAAAAAGGAGCGGAAGTGGATAATACGCCCGGAAGCACGAACAACCAGCGAGAGTTTTACTTGTAGAACGGAAAGAAAACACCCCAAAGAACGTGAACGAGAGTGTGCGCAAGCATTCAGCAGCATTCGGTGTCAGCAAAAGCGACTACTAAAAGAGCTCCAAAAGCAATGGTGCAGAAGTATGAATCTCCCGTCAGGATCTACAAGTATCCCTTCGAGCTGGTCGTGGCGGTAAGTGCAATGATTTCGTTTACCATGCTAAACTGTACTCCCTTTGCATATCTGTAGCTTTAGCTGGGCGGTCATATACGCTGACGATCCCGGTTTGCACGTGCAACCAACAAGCGATCGAAGAGCGATAATTATAACGGCAAATTGACCACCACCACCAACACCAACCTGTAACCGATCGTGTGTGGTCATGTGCAAACGCTTGAACGCTGAAGGACACTTAGCGGCAGTATCGCAAACTGGCTGGCCGGCAGGGCGGCTGATGCGACATGGTGCAACAATAGCCGATGACCTGTTTATTTTTATATTTCGTGCCCGCCACGGGAAAGGTGTGACCACCAACCGATCGACCGACCGACGTAAACAATGTTATGTGGTTTTTCGAGAAAAGGAAAAATTGCAATCACACTAGCACACCCCCTAGCTATTGGCGAAAACAGCTGATAAAGGCGCCAAAGGTGCTCATTCTGGTTCACGTGGCCCAGTTCCGGCCCAGTGCGCAACATGATTAAATTAAAACCATGTTACCGCTCATTGCTTCAGTCTCATAAATCAGGCGGCGGTGGTCGTGTCCACCGCTAGCCTGTCAGTAAGACAATGGACCATTTGTTTACCAGCGCTCTTCTAGCCTGCTGTGATGCGAAGGATTAGTTGAAGTGTTCGCAATGACCTTCGCTGCACCTGAACCGTGTGCGGTGCCGTGTAGATGCCACTCGACGGTCGGTGCTCGACTTTGGTGGGCGCTAGTGGGGTGCTCTCATGGTCCGGGTTGGTTGGTGGTGATGGTGATTGCGGGTCAAAAGAGCCCCCGAACCAGGGGTCTTTCTTGTTTTGTAACACGTTGTGTATGCCACTGCCGTCTTCGTGTAATAACAACAATCAAGTAAAGTGATAGTAGACCTATGATATCAAGAAATAGTCAACATTCTGATCAAAGATATGCAACACCAATTTGATAGACACGTTTGTTGAAAACCAGTTATTATTATACGAAGGGCAGCCTGCCCGGTAGTCTAAGTTGTTGTTGTACATGCTCCTACAAGGACGTTTAGTGGTTCGATTCCCTTCTAAGCTCGTCTATGCATTACACAAGGATTGTCTGTCCATATCTGGGGGTACATGGGGCCTCTAAATAAGTCCAATAAATCATCTGTCTAGTGCCAGGGCGACGGCCAAACAAAAATAAAAATAAGATGTTTTTCTATTATTGAACGTTAATATTGGAAAAAAGCAAATATTTCAAAATTAAAATTTAATTTATTTTATTTTATTTCACACAATAAGCACACTTTATACAATAGTTTACTATTCGTCTGTTAATTACAAATTCTGTATCGATAAATTTATCTGAGGGTTTTTCACTTAAAAGCAATAATGCTTGCTCTTCAATAATCTTAAAGATGTATATAACTTGTATTTGTTTGTTGTATACTCTTGTGGTCATCATATATTTTCCTTGAAATATTCAACACAGCACTATGGTTGCGTGGTAGGTTGTGATAGATATTCAACGAAATTATTGTTATAACCATGTGGGCAGTAGTTCATTGACCTGGTAAACCCTGTAATGTAATCAGAATTGGACAAAATCAAATTGGAATTTCCAAGGAGCCTGTCCAAAACGGGTGCCATAGAGGTGCCAATTTCCATCGTATGAAGTTGACTTCTCATAAAAAAAAGAGCCAAGGAAGTGTCCCACAACTAAGAGAACCCTTGGAAAATCCGTTAATTATCAATAAAATAGAAAATTAATACCTAACTTCCATTGTTTTACTAAATGTTATTTCGATTTTTTTAACATTTCTTCTCAATCCTCTACTTTGAATGCACATAAAGAGATCATATTCCGTGGTACTAACACTACTCATAAGCGTAGAGTAAGAATTATTGAAGAATCATCTTATAGAGTTGAATACACTTAATGATTTCGGTAAAAGTAAATAGGCAAAAATTTTACCTTATTATGACAGATATTGTGTTTTTAAATAATAAACTTATCGCAAGTTTGTCTTCCTTTTTTACAAACGACCCTGTTTTTTTTATTTTGCTTCTCACACACTAGCACGAACAATCAAACCCCTTTCAAGAACACGAAGCCCCAATCGTCAGATGAAAGCACTAAAATGCGCCACCGTTTGACGTAATCGGATCGTTTTCATGCTAGAAAAGTAAAACGCTACACCCAAAAGCCCCTACAGAGACACGGCGCCACATCGATATTGATTAAAAAACGAAGAGCCACGCTTTTTGTTAACTGCGGGCCACAGCGCCCGGGGAATGATATTGGTAGCCAAAAAACAACGAACAGTATCGAAAAAAAACAAGCATCATGCCGCCGCCTAGGTGGTTGGAATTCTATCGCAGAACTTTGTTCGCTATCGCTAGGGGTTAAATGTGGCAAGACAGCACCAGAAGAAAGGAGGAGTTCAATGTAACGCTATCAGGTACATCTCTCTTTAGATGCATGAACTTAGCTCCAAATACCAAGTACAAATCACCAGAACAAAAGTTGCCTGATAAGATTAAAATTGGTCGAAAAAAAAGACAGCTTTCCAAAAAGCTTTTCCACTAAACATACTTATCCGGATAAACCATGGAAAAGCTTTCGTTTATCTGGCCACCACCACCTGCAAACCGTGTGCTTGCATCCTTGCTTCTCTCCATCAGCACACACTCCACTGTTGGGTTTTCCGTTGGCAACGAACGTGTTTCGGGTGGTCTCCCGCGAGTACTTTATCAATTTAATGCTTTACTAGCACTCTAATCCTAATTTGCTGCTCTTTCGAGTTCGCGTTTATATCGCGCGCGCGCTCCTCGGTCGGTGTTAAAAAGTTTCACCGCACCATCCCGGTCGTTCGTCTGGGGGTCGCCGGTTTTGATGGATTTTACGTGACAAATCTTTTCGGTGCCAATCGTACTCGAGCTGCTCCTTGGTATCAATGGCAATGTGTAAAGTTTGGGGACGTTGTTGTAATGGAGCCAAATCTTTCTTAAGAAGTTTTGCACTTGATGTTGCACCGCAGAGAGATTTTTATTGCTTTACCAAGTAAATTTTGGAACATGAATGATTTAAATTACAAATTATTTTGCTCGAGATTGTACACAAAAGAACGGTTAGCAAACGTTTCATTTTTCTATTATATTTTTATCACGCCATCCTTGTTTGTAACTAAGATCTGCTCTATTTTTCTTATGCCTTTTTCTCTTCTTCATCTTACATCTGCAACTATTTTTAATCCTTCCTTGTTATGGTGGTGCACACCACACTATCTTCTGCTCCACTGGCTTTCCAGGAAATTCCTGCTTTCCAACCAACACAAAAAAAAATATTAAAATTCCGTTTTTCACCCGATTTGCCGCAAGGTTTTCGCCGCAGTTTTTGCTTTATGCTTTGATATTAAAGAGAAATTGCATCAACCAGCGTGTTTCGTGCCATTCCTTCAAAGATTTTCAAGGTTGCACCATGCGCTCAAACAACCCAACCACAACACACTCACACACGCACACACACACACAAACGGGGTGGACCGCAACGGAATATCGCACAGTAAACACGACGCACAGTAAGCGTTGCATTCGCGGCAAAACCGAACCAACAGCGACCGAAATGTGTCAGTTTGTGTGTGTGCGCGCGCACACCAAAACACACCTAGTGCACAGCATTTTCCCAACATTCACCAGCTTTTTCCTCGCGTCTTCTTTTTCCATTCTATTGCCACTCGGCAAGGTCCCCGCGTGGCGGAGACGAGGGTCTGTGTGTGCGGCCACAGTCTAAAATGTCGAACACTATTTTGTGGAATGTAATACACACGGCTGCGGTAACGGCGGGGTAGTGTGTGTGTGTGTGGGCAGCAAGGGAGGGAAAGTTTCGCAAAAGTAATAAATTTTAAATCGCATCACTACCGCGGCGCTACGCCGTTTTTGGCTCGCTCGTGGACGGCCGTGTAATGCTGGTGATGATGATGATGATGATGTTAAAGGAACTTCAATTATGCATGCAAACGCCTACTGCCTCTGCTACTGTGTTGTGTTGTTTCGTGCCAATTCCAGTTGTTCACATGTTCGAGATGGTGAGAAAGGGCCGTTTCGACCAATGCAGTGAGCAGCGACAATGCAGTGGTAGTAGTAGCAGTAGCACGTGCAGTACGTACCCCCCCCCCCCCCCCACCATACACGCGGTGCAGCATTATCTCCCACCCTGTGTTCGGTCAGCTGTTGAAAAGGGGGATGCCGTCGACGGGCCAGTAGCAGTAATGAAATTGCAAAGGTCAACAAACGGCGCCGAAATCCGGCGCAATGTTTTTATAATCCACTGTTGTTGGCCTCGGGTGGACTGCTGCAAGTGTGTACCAGGTTTTTGGCATCGTGCCAGCCAGGGTGTCAGGTAGTTTACTTTTTCTATCCTTTCCTGGCCGAAATCTCTTAAAACTGATAGAGTAAAAGGGGGAGTAAAGGTGTGCAGCTTAATCGTTCAGGATGTGTTGCTAGTTTACTGATGTTTTAGTTACTACAAAGAATCCTAGGAATAGTGAAGACTGCTTACTATCTAATCCTTCACTAGTGAAAACGATTTACGCATGCTTATTTCTTCGAGTTCATTCTTTTACAGATAAGCAAAACACACAAGTGGCGCCTGCTCACTTTTCCCCCACTTTACTGTACGTCTATTGATTACACTAGAAGATATAACTATACAACTAGCAGCGTTTCAGGTGTATTAAATAGTAAATAAATAGACAAAATAATACAGGATAATATTACTATGCAGGTTTATTGCATGTTTGCTGATCAGTTGCACGAACGGCAAAGTTTGGGAGCCAATTTCAGAAACGTGATGGGTTTAATATCAATCAATTAGACCGATATAGGTTGGGGATCTTTTCAGGGCCTTATGGGAGCAGTATTAGTTCCGGTACAAATATGGATTGGAGAACAGTTTCAGGATTCATGTAGGTTCTGCAATGTGAGAACCGATGTGAGTTCAGGTACAGCTTCAATACAGGAACTTCTTCAGGATAGGCATCAGGAGTTCAAGTCATGAAATCAGTTCCAGGACCGAAATAGTTTTGTGATCCGTTCCAGGAATGGTATTGGTTCGGGAAAAGTTCCAAGTACGTTGTAAGCTTGCGATTCATTCCATGGTTGCTATGGGTTCATATTCAGTACTTAGACCGGTATGGGTTAGAGATCTTTTGAGGACCTTATGCGTTCAATATGGGTTTCGGAACAGGTATGGTTTAAAGAAAAGATCCATAACCGGTATCGCTTCAGTAAAAGCTTCAAGAGTTGAATTATTTCAGGATAGGCATCAGTTCTTGGACCGATATAGATTCCATGCAAGAAATCTGTTCCAGGAACGAAATAGTTTTGTGTTCCGTTCCAGGAATGGTATTGATTTCAATTATTGAAAAAGTTCCAAGTACGTTATTGGCCTGGGATCCATTCCATAAATATGGGCTCGATTTCAGTTCTTAGGCCGGTTTAGGTTAGGAATCTTTTGAGGACCTTATGAGTTCAATGTTAGTTCTGGAACAAATATGGTTTGGGGAACAATTTTTTATAGGATCCGTATCGGTTCTGTATTATTTCCAGGGCGAATATCGGTTCAGGAACAGTTGGAGAAATGCTGTGGATTCAAGAACAGCTTCCAGGAAGAAATAATTTTAGGATAGGCATCAGTTCTTGGACTGGTACAGGTTTAAAACATATCATGAAATCCGTTAAAGGACCGACATAGTTTTGTGATCCGTTCCAGGAATGATATTGATTCGGAAAAAGATCCATGTACGTTATAGGCTTGTGAACCTTTACATTAATATGGGCTCAATGTCAGTTCTTAAACCGATATGGATTAGGAATCTTTTAAGGATCTAATGGGTTCAGTATTAGCTCTGGTTCACATATGGGTTGGGGAACAGTTTCACTATCCTTATGGGTTAGTTCCGGAACTAGTATGGTTTGAGGAACAGATCCTGCACCGATATGGGTTCAGTGACAGCTCCGGGACATGATTTTTTCAGAATAGGCATCAGTTCGTGAACCGGTATGGACATAGCTTTGGGACAAGTTCCCAGTGCGGTAAAGGCTCAGGATCTATTCTAGATAGTTTCCAGGATCATAGATGGTTTCAGGGTCCAATCCAGGGCCGATATGGTTTCAGGATCATTTCCACAGCAATAATGGTATTAATCAATTTTCACTTGATATATTCCTTGGATGTTTGGGGCCCCTGGGAATAGCTTTGTACACTCCTGTAACTGTAACCAATTCAACTTGTGTGGAATTAAGGAAACACTTTTGTTTATACTTTTAGTAAGATCTCGTTTGGATCAAAATAGCTGCAATATTCCACAGTAAATTGAATTAAAACTACTCTAGTGCTATATACATTTCACTCCCTGTATAATCTTCAATATTGCATCAATTCGTTCCTCATTCTGAAACAATTTCTTCATAATTGTGCCCAAAAGGTCTACATAAAATGATAACCCATCCAAAGCCCTTATGCTCCCCAAGGTCAAACAAATGTACAGTTTAACGAATGCTTACCTTCCCATGTGCTACGTGTGCGCTACGATCATAAAAAAATGAGATTGCGGCCGCTAACAGTGTGCTGAGGTGGGTGTGCGCGTGTGTGTGTGTGTATTTTTGGAGCCATCCGAATGGCACCGAGAGCTGCAAACACAAAACACACGAAACAACTCACCTGGAAGAGTGCGTTGATACGACGGCGTGTGGCGAATGGCGACAGTAATGGCCTTTCATGGTACACACTTTTCGAAAAACGGTCGCTGTACATGCCGGGGCAGCATCTTACGAATGTCGTTGGCTTAACCGAACCGAACTGCAGGACCACTTGCTTCTGTGTGTGTGGGGGGGCGGGGGGAGCACAGTCCTCAGTATGATAGAGGGCGGAGTAATTTTATTTGCTTTGCAATCTTGCTTTCATCGTTTTTAGTGTTTTTTTTGTTTGTTTTACAACACAGACTAATAGAGCCATTTTTTGTGTGAAAGCTGGAAGGGGAAACTCTGCAAAGGGCTTTCAATTTCACTATTTATTCGCAAGTAATTGTGTTTATTTTGGCATTTTCAAGGTTTTTAATTTGAATATTAGAGTTTGGTGACTTTAAATTGTATTGTTTGAATTGAAATGGAGCAAACACTGGTATCTTGAAAAGTCTGATGTTGTTCTTCGAGTTGAATTATAAGGATTGTATCAAAGAATAAAATCAAATTAAAATATTCTTGACATTCTCCATTACTATAAGAATATTTTATTATTATTTTTTTATATTTCATTGTATTATGTTTTTTTTATAAACTACTCAATATAAATGGAATAAAAAGTCGTTTTTTTTAAAAGATGATATAACAGGCGATTTAAAAAAAGCCAAATCGTGGAAAAATAGCTCTTTTCCTATAACTATTCCCCACAAAAGTAACTAAATAATTAAATTATGCACAAGCTGCCGATAATGGACGTTAATGTTTCCCTTCGCCCGACAAACCCCCCATCGCAGCGTTGCACCAGTTTACCTTTGCCGACGTCAAAGTCACACTTCCAAAACGTTACGAAAGCCATATTAACAACAAGGCATAGGACTTTACGTAACAATGTTATGATTACCTGCCCAGTGTGCATAATCGCTGTGCTTTTTGTGCTGTCCTATTTGGCGCTCCACACAGTAGACGACCTCAGCATGCAACAATTTGCCTAGGGCCTTAATCGCTAGGGGGAAAAGGGTGTAGAATATGAAACGTAAACAAAACCCAAACACTGCACAAACATATAACTACACACATGCACACTGGGCTGGACTGGACTAGGTAGTGTTGTGTGAGGCTATAGATAGATTTGCGTTGTGCGGCCCAGTGCATCGCCCTCCCCGTTGTAGGGTTTCTGCAACTTCTGCCGCCAAAAGTCTGTATTGAGGAGGGGGAAAAGTGTGTGAAATAAGCTGCACTTTTGGAGAAGCAATAACAACCACCAATACGTGGTCAAAACATAGAACAAACATGCGCAACCGTTGGTAAAACGGAAGCAGTATGGTGCGCCCTTTGGAAACTGAAGGAATGGATGGGTGCAAAGTGCGTCGCAATTCAAAGTTTTCCCATTTTTGCAAACGACTAATAAGAACAACTACTGGAATAAGGAAGGAAAGACTGGACAGTGTAAACAAAACCTATGAGGTAGTTGGAAAATACGGCCCTCCCGTATGGGGAGCTTGTTGGAATTTCACATTTGATGTCGGCCGGCTGACCATGGTCATGTCAGGAACGGTGTTTGCTTAGGCAAACTTTCCCCATAACGCCAGCGATACAGTTTGGCGAAGTCCTCGACATCCATTGTCAAATGGTTTTGGGGGGAGGCGACCACCCTTATGTGTTCCAAATGCGCACAGAAATTGGCCAAAGAAAAAAAAAAACAAGAATTGAAACGGTAGACGATTCGCCCTCCTCCCCAGTAGGTGTGACCCCCTTTTTGGATGATGACCTACAGCATAAAGCAGAGACCTTCCTGCCTAGTGACTTGATCTTGGCAAACAATGATAGATAATTTTGCTTGTTTGCACACACACACACACACACACACACACACACACACACACACACACACTCAGAGTGAAGAACTCTGAGGCAGAAATGGCAGAATGCAACGACCACAGTGCAACACCGCACGAAAGCCCACTTGTAAAAAGGGACGACGCAATGTGGTCGCAATTTGCTTAATCTATTCGTCCTTGAGGTCGAGCGACCCCTTTTGGATGGCGGGGTCGGGAGTTTATTAACGGAGCTTATAACTTTGAATAATGCAACGGTTTAATCACGGATGCCCGCGCCACTCGAAACGGTTGCAGGTGGTTAAAGGTGGCCTTTTTTCCACCGCCATGCCCATTATCAAAGTAAGTCATGAATTTTTAGCTTTGTACTTTTCACATAGGCCTCCTATTTTAAGAAGGGAATACAGAGAGAGAGAGAGAGAGAGAGAGTGTGTGTGTGAAAGGGAGAGTGTGAAAGGCTCTGCTTAACAACAGGTGCTGTGGATGTGTTTTTTATTCCCTTCAAACCTCCTGCTTGGTGTGCTTCTCATCCTTCGTGGGGAGAGCTTTAAATGATTGATAGTTTAACGGGATGGGTGCGCTACAGGAAATCGATGGGAACGACTGGGAATGGGCCGTTGTTGTTGTGGCCCTCCCAACCCCTCAGCACTGGCAATCAAGCGCTATGTAGAGCTTCCGTTTTGGTATCGCGTTCCCAAACAGCGGTTCTGTCCCGGATCGATACCGTTTGCTTTCCACTGCAATGGTGACACTCAAAGTCCACACCACCGTCCATTAGTGGTGGCCCAGCGGTGTATTGAAGGGGGACAACAAGAACAACAAAAAAAGCAGCGGATATAAAAGTATAGAAAAGCGCCCGGGCTGGAGCTGCTGGACGCCGTGCCGCCAGGCCAGTGTTTCGGTCAATTCCGCCTGATTGGATAATCAACGTTCAAAGTCGATGATTAGCTGCTGGTATTTGTAATAGTAGTAGTAGTAGTAGCAGGGGGTAGTAGTAGGGGGGGGGGGGGGTACTTCCTTATCGACGCCTGCTAACTAGCGCCCCTTAGTGCCCGGTGACTGTTTGTTTGCATTTTTTGAACACGCAACAACCGTCCCATTTCCTTTTCGTTCGAGAGAACACATTTTCCCTTCGCTTTTGAGTGGGCTGGAAACCTGGCCTGGTGGCATGTCGATACTCGCTAGAAATCGATGTGGATGTTTTTTTTTTTGGTTAGGAATAGCAGCTGCTGCACAGGGGAGGGCACTTCATGTGCAGTTTGTCCTGAAAGCTTTGTACGCTAGCGGAGAATGTCGTTGGTACGTGTGTACCAACGCACCAGCCAATCTTGGAAATGGAAAGGAAAAGTCAAAGTTCAGCGTGACGTCGTCGCAATCTCGGTCGTGCCACCCCCTGTAGCCGTGGTTGGGTGTGTGTGTGTGTGTGTGAGTGTGCGTGTGTGAACGTTCAAATCTGGTGAAGGTGCTTAAGGTGGTACCGCCATTGGCCCACTGTGGGTCGTTGAGAAGATTTCATCAAGTGGCACACCTGTACCCGGGTCGAGATCGAGACTTGCGGCGGTCCCTGAACCACGTGCCTATGATTATGTAGGGGGGAGGGGTAAATTACACACCACGCTGCAATGATTGCAAGTATTTAAATTATAGATCTGTTGACACCGTAGGTTCTACTTTGTGAGATTGTGGTGTGTTGTGCATGTATCATTTGTAAGGGGTTTATTGATGGGGAGAGATCATACAATTGTTACAAAAAGCTTTTTAGGTATAATATTTCTTGGTGTTCTATTATATTGCCATTCTATTCTGGAAAAAATGTTGAAATAGAATGTAGAATCTGATGATGAAATTGTAACATTTGAAAAGAACCATTAAAAAAGTAACGGAACATTGAGCACAACGTCACGCTCATTAAGCGTCACGTTAAAATAGAAGGCATAAGTGGAGCTATACTGGTCATGAAACTGTCCCACAATCGATCGGAATCGGTTCGTTGATCAATAACGACGAAAAACCCCCTGAAGCCTTTTTCGTGCCTATACGGATTGAAGAATTTAGATGATGATGATGAACTGGTCCTGAACCTTTCCTGGAACTGTCTCCAAATCCAAAGCGATGCAAGATTTGATCTTTAATATATCCGCAGTTCAGGTATTAAGTCCGAACTCATGCCTTTTCTAGAACTATTGCCTGTCGAATATCTGGCTACAATGATAGTAATTAATCATTGTATTGTAATTATATTTGTGGAATTTGGTGGAATATATTGACACAGGCATTTACCACTCAGGATTATTACGTAGGAAGGTATCTGTAACAACTACCAATGGACTATTTACTGTGCAATATTCCTCAATGTTATATTTATCTGGACCTACTCGACGAGATTGGAGAAAGAATTCGACATTCAACCAACGATCATCAATAAGTTCCGTGAATTGCTCCTGTACTGGCTCCTGGCGCATCTGGCGACGAATGACCGAGCGCATTTATCAAACAATTTGGAGCCGCTACAGAAAATATTTTATTTTTCCATGATTTTTACTTAAACTGGACTGTAAAAGCTTTGTAATTGATCGATAAATATGCAAGTATTTCAGACATTTTCGCATCAAAAAATGGTGAAAAAACTACTTAAATTGAAGATCCGGCATGATCATTCCCTCGATGACCAAAAAAAAAAAGCTTCCACCAGCCGCCGACACTAGCGAGTACGGACAATGTACCCCGGCCTTAAAACAATAGCTACACTCAGACACCTTTTCAATCTACTAGAAGATCGTATAGCTAAGACAATTTTACCAAAAATGATTGCAAAACTGAGTCATCCAAGTATCGCCGCATTACTTCGATGAGTGCCGTTGTGAAACTATTCCAAGTTCTTGTTTATAACCCTGTATTGTCTACAAACTATACCTATAACAGCCCAAATCAGCGTGGACTCGTTGCCAGAAGGTCAACAACGACCGGTCTGGTGCAATTTTTAAGCTGCAGCCACATATCTGTTGATGATCAGATGGATGGCATATTAAAAGGCCTTAAAGCTGCTTTCGACAATGTCGCTCTGCTCGCCAATGCTTTACAAACTTGGCCTACCTCATGGTGACATGGCTAAGATCATATCCGAAAGAGGGAACATAATCAATTAGATTGAGTCCCAATCTGTCTAGATCTCTTTGTGCTTCCTTCGGCGTACCTTTGTTACTCTGAGGGCCTTTGTTGTTTACGCTTGTCCAGAGGACAATCACCCCCTGTATGCGGACGACGCAAATTCGGGGCCCAGACGATCATCAGAAAGCGTGATGCGCTTTTCGATTACGCACTAAACGGGCAAACGCTGAAAAGATCAGATTGTGACGATAACTTAGGCATCCTAGTTTGAACCTAGCTTGCTCATGGCGCAAGAATGCAGCCAATTGCTGTGCCTTGTGCAGTGTGCTAGCCCTCTCGTACTTGGGCTCTAAGGTGACTAGAGTCAATCCAGCATAGAGCAACCCTTGGAGCTCTGTTACTGGAATCACGTCTTATGGAGTAAAGGATTACTCGGAGTGCCACAACTAGATCTTCGCATTCGACATGCCAAATTGGCTTTCATCATTGGACTCCTCAACGGGTGCATTGACTGCCTGGCTATCATCCATTTGTTTGTACGTGTCTGCAATAACGCTTTGTGCTGCGTATTGCGAAGCTATTGCAAAGCCGTCGACTAATAAATAAATAAATTACTGGAATAGTACCCGTGAGATGCAGCATCTGATCCTCTAGAATCGTTGCCGTTCGTTGCGATCTTGTTATTTATTTGTAAGGGACTTGGCCGCAAAGTAATTTCAATTAAGTTATTGTCCGCTGATCAGATGCCACATGTCCCAGCTTTTGCTTACATTTGCAACAATGTCCATCTCCATCCTCTTAGGTAGGCCTGGTTGGACAATTGGTCTAAGCCTCGTCATTCAAAGATACTTGGCAATGATTCGCGCCTTGCTCTTTGGCATTTTCAACCAATTTCTTTTTCATCGAAATAAGTGCACTGAATCAACTTTTTATAACTTTTTATAACGTGTTTAAAAATGGCGTTTTTTATTTGTTTTAATTGAAACATGACACAAAAAATATCCTTTCCGCCATCAATCAAGTTGAGTTTTCACGTCGCGCTGTGTTTATAACGCAACACTGACAATAATAGTTTGAAAAACGATATGATCAACAAGTGAACAATGTTGAACGTGTCCATCAAACCACCCCGAAAAGCAGACATCTTCCTTCCTTTCACTTTCATTGCAGCAACCATCGCTTGTTTCAATCGGCTAATGCAACATATTTTGATCAAACTAGCGAAAAGGGGCGGTTTACTGTGGCCCCTGTGGCAAAACGGTCACGGAATGCGAAACCAAACGGTCCGCGCGATCGCAACAAAGCCCCCACTTCTCTCCGGGCCTGTATCCGGATGTGTATGTGTGCTTTTTTGCGATTACACTCAAGACCTACCACAGAAAGAAGGCACATTTATCAGCGGCACACGACGACGACGACGACGACGACGGCTGTTCCGTTCCGGCTGCGCATCCGCCTAGTGGAAGACAATGATAATGAAGCTGAAGCTGGCGGCCTGTGCATGGCGGCGCGCATGGCTCCACTACGTGCCCCCACCACTTGCTGATGGCTTTATACCCTTTATCACCGGACCGGCGGCGTGCCATGTTGTCAATGACAGTGAAAAGTATCATTTTTCCACACCCACACGCGCCCACCGTTGGAATCTTCCCGCAAAAAGGAGCGGAGATTCTGCACCCGCTTTGGTGGGGAGATGTGCGGTTGTGGTTTTATGCCTCGCTTGATATTGCCCACCGCACAGGTCCTTGATGTGATGGTGTCCTCCCAGGGGGGGGGGGGGGGGGCTGGATGGGAGCAGCTGGATACGACGAATGTTATTTATAAATTAATGAACAACGTGGGCGATTTCTCGAACGATTCGATGACGGCAGGAAATAAGCCACACTTGACTGTGCAACGGAAGGTACCCAACGGGAAAATTGGATCCTTTTGCTCTGCTTCTTCTTGCTGGGAGTGGCCCTAGGTGGCAATGGGTGTGTAGTACGTACTCCTCTGTACAATTGATGGCGTGTTTTATGAGCTAAAGCTATAGTTAATTTATCTTCAATCGAACAACGCTTCTCCTGTCCGTTAATTGTTCCCTAATTGATTGGCCATTGGACACGTTGGCGACACAGGACGAAGAGTAATGGAATAATCCATTGACAGGCTTAGGATAACACTGTTTAGGAAGGTCACAGTTAGGTGCGCTGCCTGCAATCGATCTCTTTCAATTCAGGGCCTACGCTTTTCCTGCCCGTTACTATGAAGTTTTCTCTCCTATCACATATCCTCTCGGGGTGAAGGTCATCATGAACCCTGTCCATGCTTCAGTTTTTGTTTTCCACTCCAAACCCTCAACCTTGTCCTTGTAATAGAGGCTTCAGGATTGCAGTGGGTGTATTTGTGTGTGTGGTTGTGTGCAGGAACTCCTCCTGAATGAAAACGCCCTTTTGGAGAGGGCGTCAACGTGTTCCTCCCCCCCACCCAGTGGGGAATGCTGAATTGCCGGGAATGCGTTCCGGGAAGCAACGACCCACACCAATCCGCCTGTTTTGATTGACACAGTCCAACGCTGACGACGGTTATTGACAAAACTTTTATCATAACTGGTGCCTGGATGGTGTGCTCTACCGTCCGCCTCTTCCCCGCCTCTACTGCCACCGATGCTTGATGAAGGTTAAGGGGCTGCGAAACAAATGGAACCCATTCAGACCAAATGTATGCGTTAGCGAAGTCGGTCCTTTTCGCAGGCCATTCAGAACCGCCCGGGACACTGTCACTGTGTGCCGGTGGGTAGCTGTCAACCCACACACCGAAACCCAAGGGACACTCCAAGGGATGGGGGTGGCCTGGGAGGAGATTATGTCAACTGTAATCAGCGTGAGCTGGTGCGGGGGGGGGGGGCAAAAAGGATGCTTCTGGGCTTACCGGTGCTTCTGTCTTTCTGAAGCAGAACCATACGCCGTACGCTCCAGCGAGCAGTGCGAGGTGCACTCTCGTACGGCTTAACTTCACTTCACTGTTAAAGGGTGTTTCGGTCCATATTGGGTCGTTTGAAAGGTTCTATAATTCAATCCGCGTTGGTCTTGTGCAGTTGTCTATAAAACATAATGATTGAAGAATTCTATTATTTTTTGTGAAACATCAGTTATACGAATATTTGTGCAACCATATCGTAAACAGTGAATATTCATATCGTAAAGCATACAACGTTGAATAGATCTTCTCTTTTTTAACTCTTTTTATGTTGTCCATGATCTAATCCTAATAATTTACATTTCAATCATTCCTATTACACGTTATTGGTTAAATTCCTATCACAAAAATGATTGTCGTGGCCTCCCAAGACATCATGAAGATTCTTTATACCTTCACAAAAAACAGAAAAAAAGGATGAATATTAGTGATGGGCGGGGCGACCCTAACCGGATCGAGTAGGCTTAGTAGGTTCGCCAAAGCATATGCAATTCCGACCCGTGGGTGCAACAAGTTCAATAGGTTCGTACGAGTTAGGTAGGTTCTTACGAGTTCAATAGGTGCATACAAGTTCAAACGGTTCAGTAGGTTCAGTGGGTTCAAACGGGTTCAGTAGGTTTGATGAGTGCCTGCGAGTTCAGTAGGTTGAGTTGTTTAACAGACGGCGAAAGTGATGAATAGAAATGTAAAAAAAAACAATCTATTTTTATTTATTACATTCGACGTCTATCAAACAACCCAACTATAGAGTACAAACTCTCTAGTTAGTACGCAATTGTACCAGCAAAGTCTTACTGTATTACAACTGAACTCGTAGACACCCATCCAACCCATTAAAGCTACTAAACTCGTATGAGCCTACCAAACTCGTATGAACCTATTGAACTCGTTGCACCCACGGGTCGGAATCGATCCCGGCCTAGCTGCACTCGATTCCGGATCGATCCGTTAGTGGAGTCGTACCTGCCAACTCCCAACAATAAATCCAGAACTTCGATATTTTGTAATGACATATTCTGTCTTTGAATTTTAAAGATAGTTGTTCTAAATCCCTAAAAATCTAGGGCCGGTCTGGTGGTACAGTCGTCAACTCGTACGACGTAACAACATGCCCGTCATGGGTTCAAGTCCCGAATAGACCGTGTCCCCATACCCCCATACGTAGGACTGACTATCCTGCTATGGTAACAATAAGTCACTGAAAGCCGCCAAGCTCACTTCACTAGTAGGTACAGGCAGGCTTTGTGACCGACAGCGGTTGTTGTGCCAAAGAAGAAGAAGAAATTCTTAATCCCTTGACGGTTACAGTCTCAAAGGAATCCATATTATGTGCTATATTGGGATACCTATCCTGTAGGATGCAGTTGCAGTTAGTTTGAACAGATCGATGTCGCACAATAATTACGCGGTTTTGGTGAAATTGTTATAAAAATATATATTTTAGTAAAATTCAATAGCCACAGATATTGAAACAAGTGTAAACCCTTTTTAAAGACTGGCCCTCATTTGGTTTAAATTTTTGTTTCTATATTCTTGCTATCATACACATTATTTGAGCTTGTTTATTAATCTGTCTTATACAAAACGCCCATGAATATATTAACTAAAAATTGCCCTATTTATACACCTATAATTGATGAAACGATAAATGGAGCACCCTGTATCTGAAAACATTCTATTGTACTTAGCTGCCATGGACTGTCATGGTGGCTTATGTTGAATTTGTGCAAGCAAGCACCAACACACTGGTAACAGATTGATTAAATTTAGTTTTTATTTATCTATTTTAAAATAAACGGAAATAACGATACAGTACGGTACGGTACTTCCAGCCCCGCGCTGTGGGTGGCTTAAACACATACTCTTAATGGCGTACAGCAAGCTGTTTATTGATCGTTGCAAACATCCAAACAAGTAGTTGCTAGTTATGATAAAATTGCACCATCCGGGGCGAAAGATAACGTTTCGCTAGCTCACGTGCCGCGGAAGAGCTTCCTCAATCATCTGAGAGCGATATGTATGTGCCGTGAGGCGTATATCTAAAAATAAATAAACATCTTCAGATAGCAGTTTGCCAATAAAAGTCCCTTTAAATAGAGATATTTCCATCTTCTTTATCATTGAATAAAGAAAACAACATTCTTACCTCTTATTTAATACTTCATGCTTTTCAATGCTCTTTTTTCCCCACAACCAGGCCTACGAGCGTCGCTTCCCGACCTGCCCGCAGATGCCGATCGTACTCGACTGCGAGATCATCGAGGACAACGTGTTCGACAATGGTGCCCGGCGTGACACGAAGCGCCGTTGCAAGATCGCAGTCGAGGCGCCGTACCTGATCAAGAAGATCATCGGCGTCGATGTGGTGTTCTTCATCCAGCAGAACTTCCTCGACATGAAGACGCGCACGCTGAACATCGAGGCAACGAACGAGTCGTTCGCGACGCGTGTGGAAATCTTCGAAAAGTGCCGGTACTACGCCCACCCGGAGAATCCCGACTGGACGTGCTTCGACCAGACGGCAACGCTGGACATTAAGAACTTTTTCGGCATCGAGCATTCGATGGAGAAGATGGGCATGAAGCAGTACACGCAGACCACGCTGAAGGGCAAGGAGATTATTGAGTTTTTCGTAAACGAGCTCAAACAGGAGGGCATCACGCACGTGGATAGGTAGGTGGAAGATGGGTTGAAAATTAAATCAAATGATACTAATTCTGTGCTCTTATCGTGCTTCTTTGTAGATGGGTTGACGATGCGACCGTCACGTCCACCACAGCTGGTACAGCAACCAACACAACGCCACCGGAAAAGCCACCGCTCTGCCGGGACAACTCCATCCTGGACGCCGATTACATCGCCAAGTATCTCGGCCAGCTAACGCCGCTGCAGGAGTCGAAGCTGGTGCAGCTGCGCAAACGGTTCGAGCACGGCACGTCCGAACACCCGGAACCGGACTACCAGACGCTGTTGCGGTTTTTGCGTGCGCGCGATTTCAGCATCGATAAGGCGACGGGCATGCTGCAGGAGTCGCTCCAGTGGCGCAAGGAGCAGCGCATCGACAGCATACTCGGCGAGTACAAAACGCCGGTCGTGGTGGAGAAGTACTTCCCGGGCGGCTGGCACCACCACGATAAGGACGGGCGACCTTTGTACATACTGCGGCTCGGCACGATGGACGTCAAAGGATTGCTGAAGTCGGTCGGCGAGGACGAGCTGCTCAAGCTGGTACGTGAGGGGCATTGACCGCTGCGGCTGGCGTGTGCTGGCTATTATCTGTTCCAAAAATGGGCAAAACGTGTCGCGCAAAGACCTCCTCATTTGACTCTGACCCACGGGGCTGGCGCTTATCATTTTCCGCCTTTGTGCACATGTGTCTAGCCCCCAAGACACCAGCCAGTCCCAAAGTAATGGGGTCAAAGGGGGGGGGGGGGGGGGTCGGGTTGCGAACCGCTCTTGATTCCGGTTGTGTTATCTCCCGTTTGGTGTTGTGGAGCCGCCAGCAGTACACAGAAAGTTGCTGAAATTAATTTCTATTTCCTTCTTTTCGTAACCTCTTTTAATCGTTTGCGCAGACGCTGCACATTTGCGAGGAAGGCTTGCGGCTGATGAAGGACGCGACCAAGCTGTTCGGCAAACCGGTCTGGAACTGGTGCCTGCTGGTCGACCTGGACGGGCTGTCGATGCGGCATCTGTGGCGGCCGGGCGTAAAGGCGCTGCTGCGCATCATTGAAACGGTCGAGAAAAACTATCCGGAAACGATGGGGCGCGTGCTGATCGTGCGCGCGCCGCGCGTTTTCCCCGTCCTGTGGACCATTGTCAGCACGTTTATTGGTGAGTTAACAGCAGAGAAAGATACAATTTCAGTCACTAAATCTATTCTCTGATGCCGTTTTTTGCAGATGAAAACACACGCTCCAAGTTTCTGTTCTTCGGTGGACCGGACTGTATGCACGCGGAGGATGGAATTGAGCAGTACATCGATACGGACAAGATTCCCAGCTTTTTGGGCGGCTCGTGCAATGTAAGTGTGCCAAATTAAGCAGACCGCATTCCTTACCAGATTGGCAAAACAGCCCTGAGAAAGCTGATCACTTGAATTATTGAAAGTTTGAAGACGCAAACGCTTTGAAGACTCTATCCTTTGGTAATCTGTACCAGTACCGGATCAACCTTTCTCTTCCATCCCTCTATTTCCTTGCTTTTTCTTTTCCCCACTTCCTTTGCGCTGCATAAAACTGTGCTGCAAAACTCTATTTGATACTGATACTAACCACAACACTCCCACTGTCACCCACAAACCCCCCCCTAATTTGCTCAATTCTGTGCAGCCCAGCATACCGACGGTGGTGGAAACGATACCGGCTAAACTGTACACACGCTGCTTTCTGGGCGCGTGTCACTGTGTAAGATACTGTGTTTGTTACTTCATTTTCCTTCGTTTGTTTTTTTGTTTTCGTCCCCACCCGATACTCCTTCACGAAGATCTCAAGCTAATGATATGCGTAAAATTATGGAAAATTCCAACATCCACCATGCTCCGTTTTATGTTTTCGTATGCTCATTTAACGCCACACAGCCACAAACCTAATATTAGCCATGTCGTGTACTACGAGTATCACCGAGTCGATTGTCCAATTGTTGCATTACCAAATTGTGTGTGTGAATCGTCCCGTTAGCTCGTCCTCATTTGATTCGTCCATCGTAAAGCTTTCACCGCCACCTGCTCCTTCCCTTCATGCGTTTTGCTCCGTTGCCACTGCAGTTGCATTCCCATTGCATTTTGCTACACTTACGCGCAAACAACATTTGGCCCGCCCGCCGGGGGGGGATTGTGTACCATCCATGTACATTTTTATTATGAAATGCTCGTCCCACATCGTCACCGTCACTTGAAAGGCGCTCTTTAAAACTGCATTCCACCATTGGATCGTTTCGCTTGTGCTCGATAAATAACCTCTTTCAAAAGCCGTCCAATTTCATGCTCCGTTTTGTTTGGGTATCATTCTTCTTTTACATATCTCTTATTTACTATATTATGTTCCCTTTTTCCTAACCATTTTTCGGCACAGACGCTAATCCACGAGGGTGGTTTGGTGCCGAAGCATCTGTACAAGTCGGAATCGATCGAGGAAACGAACGGCGCGATCCAGGCGCACGATCATCACGGCCTGTACAAGGCGGTGGACCTGAAGCCGGGGCAACTGTTCGAGCTGCTGATACGCAACACCGACCCGAAGAGTGTCCTCACGTGGGACTTTGAGGTGCTGAAGAACGATACGCTGTTTGCCGTGTTTCACACCGAGAAGGAGATCGAACAGAGTGGAAATGGTATGGCGTTGGCTAAGCAATCAAGTTAAACGATCGGCTTTAATAATTTAATGGGGCTTTTTTTTCTTTCAGATGACTTTTCCTCCGTGTTTGATGGGCCAGACTTTAAGGAGGGTACCAATTACAAGAAGATCGAACAGAGTGTTAAATGCCGCCCGAAGGAAGGTGTACAGGTAATTGAGATCGTTTATTATTTTATTCCAATTATTAATTCATGCTTCCTTTTTTTTACGGGTTGCACTTCCAAAGGGCTCGCACGAAATGGCATCGACCGGCACGTACGTTCTGCAGTGGATGTGCCCACCGTCCTGCGATGGGCCAGCGCAGCTAATGTACTTCCACGAGATCCTCAGCTCGGCCAACTACAAAGGCTCGATGACCAGTCTGCAGTCGGGCTTCTCCTCCAACAGCTTGCAATCGCGATGATGAACGCTGCACGAGACTGAACGGCGAGGGATCACTGCCCTCCAATCAGTACCACATGCCGACGGCGGCGACGGTAGCGGTGAGGGTTGCTCCAGGAGCAACCTGTAATGTTCAAACAGAAACCAGCCAGCATGCATGATGCGTGATCGTGATCATGATCGTGAATCTCTTACAAACTGAACGTAATCTCTACTCCTACACAAACATGGCAAAGCTATAGTTGGAAACGAAAAGTTAAAGGAAAACTCATACACACATACACAAAAGGTTGTAATACAATGGAAACCAAAAGCAAGGAACGTGAATCGAATCGTAATTGTAAAAAGCTAAAAGTTATAAACGTGTCTAGAGACAGAGAAAGAGATATGGAAGCAAACAAAAATCATTTTACACGCTACCCACACACAACCCCATACACTAAGCGCAACATTTTGCAATGCAGCAACACGAGTGAACGAAAGTGAAGCATAATCAATTAGTAGGATAATAATAGTAATACAAAACAACCCCCCCTCCCCCACCCTCCTCATGCCACGTAAACAAGAAGATCTCGCCCGTTTAGATACGGAAGCGGAAGCGTTTCGTTGTACCGTACGTACGTAATCGAAGATATTAGACAAACAACACAACCAGCACAACAACACAACAGCATAAATATGAATCTTTCAAGAAGCTACTTCCCTGCCGTCCTTTCTCAAGTAGGCTGAGTGTGTGCGCGACGTATGTACGTGCGCGTTTGTGTGTCCCCATGTGAAGCGGACAATAATAGTAGGAATTTACTTGCAAACAAATACGTACGTGATGAAGAGGTGTAGAACGCAAAGGAAGAACAGGAACCTTACGCAGCCAGCATTCTTGCGCAGCAGTTAGCACGTGATGATGATGTGTGTAGGTAAGTGCAAACGTTTTTTTTAATTATTATTAAGCAAACAATCAGACACACCAGCCACGGAATAGTAAGATATGAGATATCAGCTTTTAAAATCACGATGCCGTTTTCAATGTTGACCGTCGTAATAGAAATAGCTTTCATAGACTCACATATACATCTCTATATATAGATAAAGTTAACCCTTATATACGCTCAACACTAGAACGCTATCGACGTGGTGTGCTTAAGGTGTGTGTGTCTTAGGGTAACGGGGCTGCGGGGTATGGATGGTTTAAAGTTTAGAGAAACCGTTGTGACGGAGAAGAGAGAAAAGGGAACCTTTTTTGTAAATGTACGCGCAGCAAGGTTACGCAGCAAATTGCTAGGTAGAATGAATTTTATTTGAAAAAAAAACAAACCGCCACAAGCAAAGCATCACTACAGAGGAGCACACAGCCGTAAATGCGTGCGTGTTTTGTCCCATTTTTTTAAAAAAAAGAGAAGGCTTAATATTCGCATCATTGCTGGTAAATGACGAAGAAATATAAGGAGGTGTGTAGGAATGTTAGAAAATAAGCAAACAGGTGATAATTAATTACGGCTAATTTCCGTTACAAACGCGTGTCTGTGTGTGTGTGTGTGTGCTGTAAATGATTTTATTTTAACGTACTTGTGCTGTATAAGTGGGAAGATCGTCTGCGCGTCACGCGAAAGGGAATGGATGAGCGGAGTTTCGTTTAACACTTAACGGGCCACAATGTACCACTTGCGGGCGCGTGCATTGTTAATGTTTTTGGGGCGAACGTTTTACATTAGAAGTGGTTTTTTGTTTGTAGATGGTTTTATTTTGCATTAGTTCAGCAAATATCACCATCACCTTGAAACATTTCACCCCAAAACGTATCTCGCATTGTTTGCTAGCGAAGTAAGTGACTACACCGATTGTGCAAAATACATTGTAGGCTGGGTTGGCGCAACACGCAGCTTTGATGGCAGCTCGGTTTAGCTCTGCAATCATTAAATTGGGGTATGCAATGTAGCTGATTAGCGGGCAAGCGATTTGTTTTACTTTTACCTTGTGAAGTATGTTCAAATAGTGAGTAGAGAGCTGAGGTGAGAATACTATATATGTTGTCGTTAAAAACGTGTGGCGAAATTAGCTCAGCACAGTCGTGTGTTGTTTGTAGGTTCTTTTTTTGTGTAAGAAAATGCAAAAAATAGATTTTTTTACACGCTAGTTTGTTAATGGGTAGCATTTTCACTTTTTTGTAAAATTCAAAAACTACAACCACACAATAGAGTGTAACCACATACGAGATTGATGATTATTGTACAACTTTATAGACGCCTTTTTTCCCAATCAGTGTGTGTGTGTGTGTCTCCCGAAGAAGGAGACGCTGGAGAGCAGTTTGTTAGATTTGCAGCGCTGATTTGTTCATGTTGTTTTCTAAGGCATAAAAATAGGTAAAAAAAAAGAACCCCCTTTTTCGCGCAACCAAAAAGCAGACAAAAAAAAAGAAGCAACAACCACCAAGTGATAGGAAATTGTCATCCAGCAACAGCAAAATGCAACAGCAGGCAACAACCAAAAAAAAAAAACAAATGGCAAAAGTAAACGATGGTACACAAAATCATACATATTGAATGCCCCGCCATCGCCCCGTGTGTGTGTGTGTGTGTGTGTGGTGGTGGCGATGGATGGTGGCAAGATACGGTTTTAGGCTCAGTGGCGCGTGGAATAGGAAAGTGCAAGAACACAACGTGGTGGGAAGATGGAGGGAAACAAAACGGCCCGTAAACACAATTTATGGAAGTATTGTATTGTCGACAACTAGCATATATACTGCAGATAATAAACAGAATATATCTATTGAAATGCAACATCGTCGAAGTTGAGGTTCGGGCAAATTTCGCTTCAAAAGTCCCGAAATTTAGTAACGCATGGTTTATTTGTTTAAGCGTTTCCTTCAGCTGGACGGTTTATTTGTGCAATAAGGAGTTTCTTCATTTGCTCACTGAACAAAGACGCGTGTTTTTTAAGCAATGCATTTCGCAAAAGCTTCCATAAGCATTTTACGGCAATTTCGATGTCGTCAACATTAAACGCTTGAATTAGCTGTAAATTAAATTTTTCAACGATTTTACAACCGAAAGCTTCTCGATGGCGGCTCCTTTTTCCAGCGTAATACCAACACAGTGTGTTATGGTGAGCTCCTGAAATGAGCGAGAATAAAATCAACTAAAACGTTTAAATCAAGATGAAGATGGTGAGACTTACCATCAGATAGAAGCAATTGTTAACGATCGAATCGAGCGAAACGTTCGTCAGCGCTCGCAGGTTCACCAGCACCAACATCCTCAGATGGGTCAGCTTGCGTGTAATTAACTCCAACGCCTCATCCTCTAACCCACGCTTGTTCGACTCCAGATGCAACCGCTCAATAAGCGGACAGTTGCGCACAAGGTACGATAAGCCCTCGAAGGAAACATTCGGACAGTGCGTGAGGTAAAGTTCCCGCAGCACCGGCAGGTTCATCGTCAGCAGCGACGCGTCCGACATATCGCGGCAGCTATACTTCAAGCACTCCAGCCGCTCCATCTCCTCAAACCGCACCACACCATCGTTCAGGATTTCGCGCTCTTTAAACACAAAGTTTTCCAGATCGAGCACGCGCACCTGCCGCATACACGCCATCAGCGTGCGCACGACCACAATGTCGCGCATCAGCGTATCGTCGTCTACGTCCTCCAGATACAACCGCTCCACGCACGGAAAGGAGCAAAATATGGCTGGGGAAATTAGTGGAAATGTTACCGCGAGCGAAAGCTCCGTCACACCCTCGAGCTGTACCGTTTCGTCCCACGCCCGGACATCGTACAGACACAGCGTAAGCCGGCGCAGATGCCGCAGCTCGCTCAGTGCCTTACAGTTGTTGATGCTTTCCGCAATCAGCTCCAGCTCCTGCAGGTGGAGCAGCTTCTGCGGCAGTGCGTCGACCGCCCGCAGGGACAGTTCCGAGCCGATCGTAAGCGCACGGAGCTGCGGCTGCTGGTCGTACAGCTGGACCAGGGCGTCGGAAAAGTCGTCCTCATTGCCGGCACTCTTCACATTTAGTCGGTGAAGCTGGAGCGACGGGTAGGAGTTTAGCAGCGTCAGCAGTGGTTTCATTTCCTCCACCCGTACCGTCAGCTCGCGCAACGTGCGATGATGATCGTCCAGCAGGGGGCGCAGGTGGTGTAGCTCCATCTCGAACCGTTCGAGCGCTAGCGACACGAGCCTTGCGCCGCTCAGGAAGGCGACACTGCGCAGGATGGTGTACGAGGGCAGATGCAGCCGGAGGCGGGTGAGCGATTTGAGGGAGGTTAGGGCCATCTCGACGTTCGCTGGCACGGGCCCGTACAGCGATTCCGACTCGCTGACGATGCAGAGACTTTCGAGGTTGTAGAGCGTGGGGAACGCGGCAAGAATGTCCACCGTAAGCTCGGTACACTGGATGGTGAGCGTTTTGAGCGAGTGTCCTTGCTGGTTGAAGAAGCGCATAAACTCTGGTTGACCGGGTAGGTCCCCATTGGGAATGGTTAGCTTCAGGTTGGTCCAGGGGAATGGTTTCACCGCTTGCTCCTTCAGGACCGTCTCCATGGCAATTAGCTGGTGTGTTACGGGATGTACCGGACGAACGTGCAGTAGGCCCTGCTTGGGCAGCACGAACGTTCGGATTACATCACACCAGGCGGAGCAGACGAGCGAAACGACGTTGACGAGCTCGTTCACCGGCAGAAAGTTGAAGATTTTTTCCAGCAGCTGTAAAGAGTGTTTCCCAACAGGTAAATTTTACTTAAGAACTGTTCATTTGATATGTAAAACTACACACGCACCTCGTTCGGTAGATCCGCTAGTTCCATCGCTGTTCCGGGGCTGTTGGTGGCAACTTTAGCGTTCGCTTTTCACACAGTCCGTTCTGTTTTTCGTTCGGTCCGACTGCCCCGCTGGTCGAAATGTGGTCCCGTCCCGTTTATTTGATCAATACTTTCACGGTGGATTATAAATAGCCGCATCATGTGACGACGAACGGCAACAATCGCCCATTACGCTGGCCGCGCTGCAGTGACATTGACGTCCTCGCGTGGAATGGACCGACCGAGTGGACGGACGGAAAATTCTCCAAGCAACAGGTGCAACAGGTGCGGAACGGAGCTGCATTTTGGATGGGCGTGCGCACTGCGCACATTCCTAAGGATTCCCAACTTTCCCAGTGTTACTGTTTGTTGTTGAACGGTGCGCTGTAAAAAAAGGAAGTGAAAATGGGGAAGGATCAAGATTACCCCAGCAAGTTGATGGATTTGTGTTTTTACAACAGATTTTCTTCTTCTTCTTTGGCATAGCAACCGTTGTCAGTCAAGGCCTGTCTGTAAAAATCCTACTGGAGCTTGGCTTTCAGTGACTTACTGGTTTACACATGGCAGGATAGTCAGTTCTTCGTATGACGGCACGGTCCATTCGAGGGCTTGAATCCATGACGAGCATGTTATTAAGGCGTACGAGTTGATGTTTGATGTACCACCAGGCCGGTCCATAGTGAAAGGTTGATGATCTCTTTTATGTCTCGGGACAGCTTCGGAAACAGTTCCAGGAGCACTATGATTTTTAGATAAGTTCCAGGAACGGCATGGATGCGGAAGGATTTTCAGAATCTTTAAGGTTTAAGATCAGTTTGGGGACCAAGATAGGTATGGGGTATGTTTCAGAGCATGGATATGGTAGGAGGCGGCTCCTGAACCGGGATGGATTCGGAATCAATTCCAGGATCATGGTAGATTTGGGGTAAGTTTCAGGACATGGACATTGTTGCGGTCAGTTCTTACACTTATAAAGATTTGGAATTTATTCTAGGACCAATATGAGTTTCGAAGCAATTTCAGGTTTATGATGAATTCCAGGATCGTGATTTAGGAGCAGGATAGATTCCATGTTAGTTCCAGAATAGTTTTAGGACATGGATATGGTCGGATCAACTCCCCGGACAGGTATGGATTCGGATTCATTTCCTGGATCGAAAAAGGCTCGGCATCAGTTCTTTTATCGAGCTGGATTCGAAATCTATTCCAGGACCGATATTAGTTCGGAATCAGTGCCAGGAACGGCGTAGATTCAGAATAAGTGCTAGCCTCTTTATTGGTTCATTATTAGTTTTAGGACCAGAATTGGGAAGCGGTAAACATGATTACTGGGAAATGATCGGAAACGGTTCCTGTACCGAGATGGATTCGGGGTTCAGTTTCAGAACTAGGATAGGCTTTGGTTTAGCTGCAGGGCATGGGTATGATCGAGACCAATTCCCAAACCATAGATTTGAAACCAGATATAGAATGGTGATAGTTTTGAGATCAGTTTCAGGACCGGGATAGGCTTGATCATTTGATGAACCGAAATGGATTCATAATCAATTCGAAGACCAGTATGAATTCAGGATCAGTTCCTGCATGACAGTTTCGGCAGCTTTTCTAGGAATGGCATAGCTTGGGAATCAGTTTTAGTGTCGTTTTAGGTTCCAGATTTTTTTCAGAACATGAATAAGATTGATTAGTTCCTGAAGTGGGAGGAATTCAGCGTCAATTCCAAGATGGCAATGAGTTCGGGATCAGTTCCAAACACGGCTTGGGTTTAGAATCAGTTTCAGAAGCGTGATAGTTTCCATTTCCGTTCCAAGATCAGGATAGGTTTGCGGTAAGCCTCAAGACAGGTATACGATTGGGGTCAGTTTCTGAACCGGGAAGAACTCAAATTCAATTCCAAGATCGATATGATTTCGTGATTAGTCCCAGTAACAGCATGAACTCGGAATCTTTTTCTACAACGGGTATAAATTATGAAAATTGCTAGGACCAAGGTACAAAAACAGTGCCATGACCAAGTGCAGGTTTGAGAAAACTCTTATTTGGGGTTCACCACGTAGTTGGGGAACGTCTCTAAATTACGATGCGCAACGCTAACAAAACCGGGCCATATTTAACGAATAACACCAAACGCACTTTAATATATAGAGCTTTTATTTCGTTAATAATTACTCAATCAGTTTATCTATAATTATAAATCACATTTTACTGCAGTTGTTTTGTTCATTCATTTATCGTCATTCGTGTTTAAAGGAGATTGTGTTTGTGTGGCTGTGTAGGGGTGTGTTTGAATGTGTTTTGTCCTTCTCCTCCGTGTTTCATTTTCTCCCCCTCAGAGTGTTCTCCTCCATCCTGGAGCCCTAAAGGTTTCTACTTTAACTGAAACGTAACCCTACACTCTTCTTCGTTTTCTACTCCTTTTTTTCTCTCCCTCAAACACGCACACACACACACAAGACTCGCTCTTATTAATCGAGCGCCATCCTGTACGCAACACGCAGGAAACTTAAGGATGTCCAGGCGCTGCCGGGGGAACGTTCGTTTTCCCTAACCGCATAGCGATTTCTAATTAGCTCACACAGAAACGGCATCATCAATCGTGGCAGTTGCTTGGCATGTGTTTTTCTAGCAACAGGATTGTATTGGGTTTTTTTTTTCTTTGTGTCCTCTCCCCCTCTTTCTCACCTTGTTTGTTCTTTTACTCGTTTTCTCTGATTTTTCCTCTATTTTTCATTTTCTACACCTTTTGTTTGCTTACTTGGCTGTTGTAATAGTACGCTTCTTCCCCCCTTCTATCTTTGTGTATCATTCAATTGTTTTTTTTTTAACGTTGTGTTGATAGAATTAATAATTTACTTCCTTCGTTTCCGGGCAGATCGTCTTTCTGTTGGCAGTTTTTAGCCGAAAAATAAATCTGCACTGCTTCAGACCCCAACATCGTGTCCAACACACAGCGAGAGAGCGCAACAAACAAGAGATGGGATTTTCTCGTGAAACTTTGTATTTCTTCCTTTTGTTTTTTTTTTCGTTTGTTTGCTCTCTATTTGCTTGTTTGCACTCGGAATCAGTTCTTTTTTTTTTATTTACTTTTCGTTTTTGTTTCGTTATTTACTACTGAGCGTTTGTTTTACTTTTATTACGACGCCCCCGTCCCTTTCGGCACCAACAACAGCACTGCCATTGTCCCCCCACAGGCGGAGGCATTGTGGATTTGTATCCTTCTCTCTACTTCCCCAAATTCAACTCAAAGCCCACCAACAGGGACCGCGCGCACAAGCGCCACCACACGAGACGGCCGCTCGCGCAATAGTAACAAACGCCTTCCCATGCTCCTTTAGTACTGTACACCCTCGGGCTTATTTGAAACGGAACGAATCACTACACTTCTGGCTCAAGAGACATTCGCGCTACTCTTTTTTTACACACACACACACACATATACGTACAATCAACTAACAGATGAAAGAAGTTTACCCGATTTGCCCGCGTTACCGCTTCCTGTTCCTGTGCTGTGGCTGTGTTCCTGTGCAGCGCTTTTGCTTTCTCACTTATCTCCTGTAATTATCTACACCCTTTTGCTACCCCTCGTCCGTATCTACCACGCCACGCCGTAGATGGACAGCTTCGCGTTCAAAGACGCAATGGACGCAGCAAGTTTCATCTTCGAGGTGGTGGTTTCGCGTTGTCGTAAAGGAAGATGTTTGCTGAGTGATGAGGGGTGATGATGCTATTATACACAGGCAACTCAAACTCCCCAGGCTTCTCTATGGGTGCGTGTGTGTGTGTGTATGTGTGTTGTATTACTTAAGTGATTAGCTTTCTTGCTTTGCTGCTCTTTTTGTACAAACGATTCAACTAAGAGCTTGTTCGTAATTGGCAAAGAAATTAGACAAAAATGTTTCTCTCTAAACCGCTGTTTAACTCGTTCTCCAACTAGATTGGGCATTTAATTTAAAAGAAAAACCTCTTAACGAAAACAGGAACCGTAAACAGCAACTTGAGCATGACCAACTGCGTCTTTTGTGAATGTTAACACCAATTCTATGCAGACTTAGGTGGGTGTTGAATGGTTATGGATGAGTTGTTTGCTGGATGAACAACAAACTAAGCAGCGAATCATGTTTTTAACCCATCCCCAAAACGGCTAGCAATGGACTTAAGTGCACGGATTTTCCTTAAGGACGTACGTTCGACAGTTTGATTGATGAGTGAGTGTGTGTGTGTGTGTGTGTGCCCCGCTTACGTATATGGGGGCTTCTTGTTTGGGGTGAAGAATCGAGAAAACCCCCATCCTTAAGTGAGCAGGGTTTGTCGTGTGTAAGATGGTTCTAGCAGTTACTTTTTACATAGCAATGGTGATTTCGGCGCAAATGATGGATGGGTGAGCGCGCGTGTGCTGAGCTGTGCAGATGAAATTATCCGTTTTTTAACCATTAAACCCTTCCTAAAACGGCAACACGAACGAAGGCGGCGTGAGATGGCAAACGTGCACATAAACCGCCCGATCGATCTGTGTTTTTTCAGCTACAAAATATCTTTTCAATGCGCTTATTCCTCAATGGAACGCGCTCGTTTAGGAAAGGGGAGGGGGATGATGATGTTGTTTGTGTGTTTGCATACTTTTTTGTTTTTCTCTTACTTTCTGTTTGTGTTTGTCGCTAATTTTTGCCTGCTTACGGGGTTTGTTTTGTTTTGTTTTGTTTTGTTTTGTATCTTTTTACACATATTTTTTCTTGTTTGCTTCACTTTGAACTTTTAAAATCTATTCTCTATCATCAATCAATCATGGATTATGTTATGGTTTTACGTTGTGTATGTTTTCTTTTTTTCTTTTGCTTCTAAAGGTTTACGATTTCACTAAAACATTGTTCGTAGCTGGGACCGATCTCTCACGATGAGGCACACCACACAAACTCTATTCACACAAGCGCCAATTGACATTCCCAAAACGTTCAAGAGAAACAACGAGATACATGAGGCAGCCAGCGTATATACCTCCGCTGCCGTTTGAAAATGCAAAAGTGCATCCGCATCCACACGGCTGTGCCGGCGGTTTCCAAAATCGTGCCGAAAATACGGCCCACGGACAGACGACGAGCACCGCTGATTTATGTACAGGATGGTGGAAGCTTCCTTTTTCTAAAAAAAAAAGAATGAAAAGCTTAACGAAGAGAGAACCAAAGGCAAACATTTTTAAATCCGAGTCTTTGCAAGTTCCACACGGCGGAAAGTCGTGGGATGTTACTTTCAACTGGGTGAACCCCTTTTCAAAGGGAAATGCCGTTTGTACAGGTATGCGTTTACGCAGAGTATCGATGATCATCAATCTTCACTATTCAACTGTTGTCGTGGATATTGAACAACGAAACGGAGGCTCTTTTTGCAGTATGGGAACGTATGCATTCATTGATACGGTATGTCGGTAGTAAGAAGCGCGTTGCTTGTTGTTTGCCGCCGCTACCTTCAAGTACGATAGACTTCCTCCACCGAAACTGTACAGCGACGGCATTATTTTTCGTTTTTTGTTTTGTTTCTCTTTGTGTGTTTGGTGTGAGTGGTGGTTGCGGTTGTTTCGCCCCCGTTTGGGGTTGGAGGGGGTGGTTTTTTGGGGATTGGTTTGTTTTCAGAACATTTTATAGTTTTTATTGATCAATTTTTTTCGCTTCATTTTGTTTTTTTCCACATATTTTTTAAAAAAGGAGTTCCGTAATCTGTAAAGATCAATTCAGGTCCCTGTCTTCTAAGTACTTGTATTCAAACGTAAACCCTTCCTTTTTACGCTGGCCCCATTTTTCATAGTCAAAATAGATGTAGGTTCCCTGGAAAGAAGAACAAAAAACCGAAAGGAAAAAAAATAGTGTTGTACTCATATATAAAACGAAACAAAAATTGTCGTTCGCACTAAACACGAAATGGACAAGAGCGGTTTGAAGCGGTAAAAGGTTAGCCTAACATTGCCGCATTCGCGTCTTACCTGCTCGTATTCTTCGTTGATCACTTTCGGTTCTTCGTGGCGTTGAAACCACATCATATATTTCGTATGAAATCTCCAGCTCTGCTTTTTCAGCGCCTTCGCGGCTAGATATTGAGCCTTCGTTCCCTCCATGTAGTAAAACACGAAGAAGAGCGTTTCGGGTGACAGACGCTGGAAAAACTCAACCGTTTCAGAATGTGGAAGTTGTTGCTGAAATGGTAGGAAAAGAGTAGAGCATTAACATTAACGAACCATGCATTTATGGACAGATCAAATATTTATATCAAAGTTTATCGGTTAAAATTTTACACAATAGTTACTTCTGCACCTGATCAATGTGTGGCCAAATTGAACCATATTAGAGTATTACTAAGTATTAGCGGTAGTGTTGCAAAATGTTACTGTCAATGTCATAAAAAAATCTGACTTAAACAAAATCAATGTCAGCGTCACGTACTCAAGTGTGGTGAACAGAGATGATACTCAAAACGATTGGTGAGACCAATACATGCTTCGTGGCATTTTTGCACCCATCGCTTGCTCAGTCACTATGTCATGACTTTTTTTTACAGTGATTAGTTTTACAAAATGGCAATGACATAATCATGACAAATTCCAACTTAAAAAAAAACATGTCAGCGTCACGAGCTCTACTGCAATGATCAGAGGTGAGACTCAAGCAGTTGGGTTCGACCATCACATGTTTCATGACATTTTGTGCGACCTTGACGAGACTCTTGGTCAGTTACTCAATGATCATCACGATGGCCAGATATGCGGTGCTTGCGAGTGGTTCCAAGAAACAAAATGAGCATATTTGCTCGCTCTGTTTGATCCGACAGTTAATCAAAGTAAACAGAGCAAGAAAGAATGCTTATTTTGTTGCTTGAGACCACACACCAAGCATGCCACAACAATGTGGCGATTCCAAGAATGTGATTATCACCGACAGAAATTGTCGTGACCAAGTGAAGGACTAAGAATTGGGTACTAAACAAAATGTCACCAAGCATGTGAATGATCCACCAACTGGTTGCGTCTCACCTCTGATCGCCTCTGATTTGTGAGCTGATTTGAGCTTCGTTTCAGTCATGAGTGTTGGTGACTGCAACAGTGGCATTTGACAACATTGTACACAGCATGAAAAAATCATGATTATGCTTGTGCCGGCATTAAGCTCAGCTTGCCAGTCAGAGTTTCGCGTTTGACTCAAGCACTCGCATGTCGTTTGCAGCCCGTCATAACGCACTTTCATTGAGTATCAGCAATGAGCTTCAAGCTACCACGGACATGTTGATTGTTTTCGTTGGTGAACATGAACATCATGACATTTTGTAGCACTGATTAGAGGTAGTCTGTAAATCATCTTGTCTAAAATCCATCTTACCTGTGGATAGTGCGGTGGAGTTTGGACAGGTTGACGTTGCAAGTACGGCCTTAGCCTCTCTGAATCGCTTGGTGTTGGCAGATGATAGTAGGCGGCTTCCATGAGTTGGAACTGGCAAAAGAAAACAAATGTTCATCAGCAACCAGCGTTCCACAGAACAATATCCTCCCCATCAGTATTACTTGTATTTGATGCTCCTTCTGCAGCTTGGACGTGCCCAGCGGTGCCACGCCGAGTAGCGGCGGTATGCAGGCCTCGTGCGTACCGGCCGACGGCTTCATGCCTCCGGGGCCGCCGCCGCCGCCGCCGCCACCGCCGCCACCACTGTTCACGTTGGCGGCGTTCGAAATACTAGAGTTAGTGTTGATGATCGTGTTCGGTCCGTTCGTGATGGCGGCAGTAGCCGATGACGTTGGCAACAGGTTGTTGCCCGCGTTGGCTCCCGCCGGCACGCCGCTCGCATCGACCATTAACGACTGGCCGGCGCCGCCGCCGCCACCGCCACCGGACTGTGGTTGGGGCGTTTGATTCGAAGGAACTGGCCCAGCCTGTCTCGAATCTGCTGGCTGTGGTTGTGGTTGCTGCTGTTGCGATTGTTGCTGCTGCTGTTGTTGTTGCTGTTGCTGTTGTTGCTGCTGTAGCTGACCAGCCGCCGCGACAAATGCGGATGCTTGTGCCGCTGCTGCTGCCGCTGCCGCCGCTGCAGCTTGTTGCGCAGTGGTGGCTGCGGCTGCCGCGACCGCCGTTGCACCCTGGGTATTCGACGATTGTTGCTGTTGGCTCTGCTGCTGCTGCTGCTGTTGCTGCTGCATTAACGCGTTCGGGTTGGCGGTTGGGCCCGTTTCGAGAACTCCCGTTCTATTTATCACTTCTTGCGCTACACCAAGATGTACAAGCGAACACGAGAAAGAACACGGAAATAGCATCAGTGAATCATTAACATGCGCCAACACACACAAACACACTTGTTACACAACACGGCATCATTGTGTTTTGTGTGAGTGTAGGGAGCAAAGGTAGGGAGAGGGGGTAGGAGAGAGTGTTGTCAGTACAACAACAAACACCTACACTTACCGAGTGCTGTGGGACCGTTCAACAACTGTTGCTGCTGTTGCTGCTGTTGCTGCTGCTGCGGAGGTGACATCAAGCTAGGTGACGCTCTGAGTAAAACACAAACACAGGGAACAAAGGGCACAGAGAAAAGCCGAAGTTAGAAGAGAACGCCGTTACTACAGACGCCGGGAGCGCAACGGTTACACGTCGCAACGGTTCACTTACCTGCTACTGACTGCGGAATTGCTGGGAGAGACACAGTTATTAATAACGTTCGCCCCGCTACTACTGATGGTAGACGCGGACGATGTACTCATTACATGATTGTTGCTCTCCGTACTCGATGCCGACGACAGGGCATTGTGAAGTAGCATGGAATTCTGACCGGGAGGAATCTGCTGCTGGGCCTGCTGCTGCTGCTGCTGCTGTGCTTGCTGCTGCTGTTGCTGCGCCTGCTGCGCCTGCTGCTGCTGTTGTGAAGATGCGTTCGACTGTGTCGAAGACGGCACACCACCACTACTGCTATTCGCGGCGGCGACAACGGCTGCAGCACTCGGTAGACTACTCGGCGTTTGCTGTTGCTGCTGCTGCTGACTAAGCTTAGTTTGAGATGTATTAATAATCTGACTGAGGCTGCTAAAGACATTCGATGAATTCGGTGCTTGCGTTTGCAGAGGCCCGCTTGTCGACGATGCGGACGATGCGCCAGCACCCGTCGTGGGCGTGCTGGGTTGGAGTATAGAACCATTTTCTAAAAGAAAAGAGAGAGAAAAGGGAAGCATTCCATTAATGCTACACAACTCCAGTAACCGGTGCTAAGCAACAATGCCATCTCTTTAATGTGAACAGACAGGGTGCACATCTTCTCTCTCTCTCTCTCTTTCTTCCACTCGAATATACTCACTGGGATGTTGTTTTGCAACGGCAGCAAAAGCGGGCCCGATGATCGGTATACTGTTGGGCGGCTGCGGTAGCACCAGCATGGTGGGTAGCGGCGCGGCAGCATTCGCGTGGTTTTTGCTCGGCGTCGAGCTGATTAGCCCGGTCTTGGACGTATTGTTGTTGCTAATAGTGGTACTACTACTATTACTACTGGTGCTATTGCTGCTGCCGTTATTGTTGACGGCATTGCTGACAGCGGTGACGGACGGGTCCACCTTGCTAGCGCGGATTGCGGTCGGTTTCACCGGCTGCATGCGTATTTCGGAAGCATAAAACAAAACAAAAAACAACATACTTCAGTCGCATTAAACCAAAATGTACAGGGGGCGGCTGAGACTTACCGTAATCTTCGTGCCCTCGCTCTTCGAACGCTTCTCATTCAGATTGTTGTTATCGGCGGACAGATCGCTACTGTGATTGTGTAACGTGCTGGCACTGTAGTTTAGCACCGGTGACTGCGCCGGACTAGTTCCCGATATTAGACTGCTTGGCGAACCTGCCGTCTCGTTGCTGTTATTGCTATCCGTACCGGTCGACACCGGGATGCCTACGATGGGACGAGAGAAAGAAAGAACATCTTACTCAATCTCAAGCCCTTGCAAATGGAGCATTTTAAGGGGGGCAACTGTAGCCACCGAAACAAAACATTACCAGAGATTTCCACGTCATCCAGCCCGATGATATCGTCGTAGATGTACTCGTTCTCCTCAAAGTCGGGCTCCTGCGACGAGTCGATGTAGTACTCGACGTCCTCCTTGATCTTCTTGATCTGCTCCACCTCGACGCCGTCGTTGTCGAGCATCCGCAGCAGCGTCTCCAGCTTCGTGACGTGGAACTTGTGCCGCTCCAGCTTGCCCTTCAGCTCGTCCATCTTGTCCTGCTTGTCCTTGTCGAGCTTTTTCTTCTTCCCGGCGAGCAGCGACTCGACCTCACACTCGAACTGATCGATCTGTATCTGCAGCGAGGTAATGGACGACGTTAGCCACGTGCTAATCTCTTCCTTTTCCCGCTGCGCCGGATCCATCTTCTGGGCCGCGCCAAGGCCCTCCTTCGAGTAGGCTTTCGTTTTCGTTTCCCGTTCGACCACCTTAAACCGCTCCATTTGCTGTCGGATCCGAAGCCCGGGGTTGAAGTTGGGGTTGGGGGATTGACGAGGAGAATAAAACATAAAGAGCGTATAGAGTACTGTGGGGTGGGTGGGTAACGGTTTCGGCACACCATTTTCTTTTGCCGACACACTTACGGTTTCTATGAGCCGACGGTTTTCCAGCAGAGCGCTTTTATCCTTGATCTCGCCGGATGCGATCCATGATTTGATTTGATCGCGCAACCGCTGCAGCTTTTTAATTTCCTTCTTGAGATCTGCTTCATACTTTTCCTGCATTGCAAAGGAAGCAGAAGTATTATTGGGGCTGCTCAGTAGGGACCGGCTATTTGTACGGAGAGACACACAAACCTTTTGATTGCTGTTGGTAGCATTGTGAACCTTCTGCCAGATATCTTCGAACGTTTCTACACCCTCAGTGACTTTCTTCAGGCACCGATCGATTTCACCTGCAAACACGGAAGAAACATTTTGTTAGAATATTGTACTTAAATGCTTAAATGTGCTATTTTTAAATCCTAAATCTGCTAAATATTATCGAATGTTAGAACGTCCAATCTTCCAATTCCAACCGAATGTTAGAACTCTAACAAACCAATTAGAAAAACGTAGCAAATGGGAAGGAAATGATACCCCAAACCTAAAAATACTATTCGATAAATTGAACCGATATTCCCGCTCAAGAGGAGGATGGAGGGATAAGTGTGGTGGTTGGCAAATGTTTATGTAGCCTTTTGTTTATAGCAGCAGTACATGTGATTCGCCCGCCAGCTGCAACAACTGACAGTGTGGTCGCGAGCGTCGCCGGTCGCGATCCTCTCGTCATTCATATGTGTCATTCGGTACCGTTCGCTTCCCCCCCTCCCTCACGAGCCATGCAGAGAGCTCCGCGAGACACACACTTCATTAGCATCAATTTCTCTGTAACCCCTTCGCCGGTCTGACTAGATATGTATATCACACACATATATCCTCGCAGCACGCTCTAACACTCGGTGTATTTATGCCATCTTTGGTTCGTTTTTGCACAATATTCTACCCAATTAGTTTTCGCTCGGTGGTACGATCAAAGTAGCGGCAAGTAATCCAACGTGTTTTTGGGAAGGACAGAGTGATGTTGTGTCCAATAATGGTGATAGATTAGATAGAACAACAAACAAAAAAATCCTAACTTTTACTTATTTAAAAATCCCAATGCCACAGTCACTGCTTTTCCGTCCCTTCGGTGTTCGTTCCTACACACAGATTGCGTTTCGCACAGTATCTGTATCTCCATGCAAATTGTTATTTTGAGACAGAAATTGCACAATCATGTGATTTGAATAGATGCAAAATTATGCGACCAAGCGGAGACGGGGGGATAGGGTGGAGGGGAGATGAAACATACTCCAACACCGCACACACACGCAGAACGCGACCCGGTGTTGTCACGGGATAGTTCCGACATACGAGATGCTATCCCCTCCCACTAAACGGCCCTGGTTCGATTGTGAAAAACTGTTCACATTGAAATTGTCACTTTCTTTACTGTGTTACACACACGGCCTACTACTGCTGCTGCTACTGCGTTTGCCAGTGCGTGCGCGAAACCGAGGCAATAATAACCGCACCGAAAAAAAAAACTACCCAAACGCACACACACAATATACACACACACACGCGCGCGCGTTATTCTCACCTTGCAACTTTCGCGTCGCAGCCATGGCTATGTACACATCTGCTCACAGATATCAGACATAATCTACTCATGCAAAACGGGCCTCCGGAATGGTTCTGGCGCGCGCTTCAACAACTTCCTGTCCGCCGCCGCACTCCCGTTCGCTCCAGATTCTTATGCTGCTGCCGCTGCTGCTGCTGCCGCTGCTGCTCCACTCTGTTCCACCGATGTCGGAACGGAAACGCTTGGGGGTAATTTTGAGCTCCGCAGAATGTACTCCTTTCGGATGCAATCGTTCAGCTCGTTACCCTTTTCGTTCCCTGCTTTTGCACTGTGTACGGTTGTGGTCACACCGAGAGGGCAACCGATGGCGAATATGTATGGGGCGAGTGAGCTTCTGCTCCTGCTGCTGCTACTGATGATTGGGGGGGGGTTGGGGGTTTCTTTTTTTCCTGCGCCTTCCTAGATCCAGCATCTAATGCCAGCCATGGAGGAAAAAGAAACGCGTTGTTCCGGTACGGCAACAAAAATGGTGCGGCGGTGGGGGGAACGAGGAGCCCTGTATGCCGAGAGCTTCCGCCGGTGCTGGAAGTTGACGAGACGGATGGCCGTGTGTGTGTGTGTTGGTTGCAAATCGTGGATTTATGCTGCTCCGTTTGCTCGGGGTTTTTCTTTTCCGACGGACCGCAAACACAGGAACCACGGTAAGTTTGCGAAGCAAAAGAGAGCGAGAGAGAGCGAGAGAGCCCCCTCCTCCTCTTCACGACACACGGCGGGGCCGAGCGGCTAAGGCGACGTTTGTGTGTATGTGCGCGGCGCACGTACGTACGTGTCTACGTTTGTGCGTGTGTTTGTGGTGCCTCACTTTCAAGATGGCCGCAGCCGTGCTCATTCAGCGAGTGGCGATCTGTTTCAACCTTTGCACACCGAACCGTTTCGCAATTCGCGACTAGATTGGACCGATTTTAACGCGCACGCGACAGCCCTTTTCCCGGAGCTGCTAACGCCTGGCACTGTATTACTGGATGCCGTTAATTAACGCACGATTTTCCATTGACGATTAGAGTACTCTTCTTCCAATTCGGAGCACTGCTTTCGGAACTTTGCCCAGCGAACATTTCGGGTGGCTGCTTCCCAGCAAACATTCGGGCGCTGTTTTGTCAAAAACAGCTGTCAAACCAGTTGGCCGCGAAAAGGGAATTCCCATGCAACGGAAATGTTTTGTTATTTTTTTGGTACGATGTTCGGTTTTCTCATTTCTTTGTTCCGGAAAGCTGCAATTAGATGAGTAGGAATGGGTCTTATTAGTTAAATTTCTTGAAAAAGGAGCTTCATATTCACCAGACTATGTTAGTAGAAAGCCTTGTTTGGGCTTCAGGTAAAGCCACTTTATCGTCCACATAAATAGGAAGTTTGCACAACATTTGCGCTTAAATAATCAATTGTAAAAGTAGAAGATTTGTTTAAAGATCGGTCTACATGGCTGATTAAATCATATTTAAAGCACAAGGAAATATTAAGGAAAAAAAGTAAATATTAAAACACACACGACTTGGCAGTTTTAATTATGACGCATGTATTCAAATTTGAAAGAGAGCTCTATTTTAATTGTGTTGCTCACTGCGTGTATTTATTGCTGGTAACAAACTAATTTAAAACAAAATTATGCAAATAAAAAACCGTGCAAAAATGTTCTCTGGATTTTGCAATGTGTCCGTGTCGTTTCGCTACTGTCCGATAGAGTGCGCCGTCAAGCTAGAAAAGTAAAGCATGCATTATTTTTTCAAGATAATGTTTGAATAATTGCAGAAAAACTCGTTAATTTTTATTTTCCATAACGAAATGTGATCACTACATAAACGATAGGAGCTTAAGTTTTATTGTAAGACACTAAAAACCAGCTGTCACTATAGTACAATATTGGTCACAATAACACTACCGCACGTAGGACATAAATAAGTATAAAATAATAAATTACTGACCATTTTCTCAATATTATGAACAATCCCTGTTGATTTAATTAAATGATAATAAGATGCTAAGTTTCAGCAATTTTAGCGTTAGAATCGATGGCACACCTGTTTTCATTAACATATTAGCTAAGGCGATATTTCTATTGTTCGCAATGGCACCTTCCCTCCCAACGACTGGCGAAACAAACACACTCGCTAGAGTTTTCTGGATTCGATGCTAAAAACGACAGAAACGGAAATTTATATTGGGCAAGCAATTACACTTTCGGCACCCTCATCCTTGGCTTTAGAGAACGGCAGATGCTAGCTGCCAGCATGATTTCACGTAGATGTGCCTCAATACTAGTGAAGGGATAAACAATTCCATTTATTCCGTTCGATTGGAATACATATTGACCCATGGGTACAACGACAGCGTGTTATTTCGACTGGAAGAGGTAATGCAACCGCCGTTAGTTATCTTTACCATTTTTGTCAAGTGGAATAGAGCCTTCGGAAGCCAGTAGCTAATTTGCCCAACTTGTTAAATGAAAAGGAAATTTGCTATCAGTACCGTGCCCTTCATGTTCACTCGTTTAAGAATGCATGAAAATTCCACTTTCGGATTAGAGATGAAACGAGCAAATTCTCCTCCACTATTCGCCTCGCCAAGTGAACCAAAACTGTGTAGCAATAGGGTTTTCAAATTAGCATTTGAAAGTTGTATATTTATGATCCTCCGTATTAAGGGATCAAATGAAGCTTACTATCTAAGGAGTAAACTAGCGGCGATACCAAACCGTCCCTCTCTCTTCAAAAACCCGAAACGACCGACGACGACGACGAACAACAACAAAATCGAAACCGCGTTTATTGTTTGATTCCAATTCGACTGAATAGAAACATTACATTTATTCACAACATCTCAAATCGTTTGTCTCACAATCGACCTGGGGGTGGTCGCGCTCCATCACTTCACAGCACACGCCCACCGGAGAGGGGACGGGCTGCAGAACATCCGGAGACGGAAAGAGAGAGAGATAAACAGAACTGAACTCGTGGGGGGGATGCGAATAGGAATCTTCCCATTGCCGCACACCACACACTCGCACACTACTACCACCTCTAACAGGTTAAACGACACCGATCGCGCCAAAAACACACACACACCGCGTCCAAACATAATGTTTATCTTCAGCGAATAGTAGAAGCAAAAAATAAACGATTGTTTTTTTTCTGTTGCTCGCCTCATCCTTCGCACAGGCGAAGAACAGGGCAGAACAAGGATGATACACCACCACGAAGAGAAGAAGAACGGTCGACGGCGACGGGGCAGCCCGTTTAGGCTTCGACGTCGGCCTGGATCTTGGCCAGGAAGTCGGCCTTGTGCTTCGCGATCTTCTCCTTGCGGGCGGCGAGCGGCAGCTTGGCCATCGTCCACCGCTTCTTGGTGACCTTCTTCTCGGGTTTCTTCGTGAAGGAGGGATCCTTGCGGATGGCGGCGTGGGCGTTCTTGTAGATGTTTTCGATCTGGAGGGAGCGTAAAAAGGAAAAACAAAACAGTTAGCATTAGACATTCTTTGATGGAGCGCTTTGCCTGATCAGCTGAAAGCAGTGACGACTGTACAACAAAAATTAGGAAGTTTACTGGGTGGATATAGTCCCGCATACTCCGAACTATTTGTCGCAAGCTTGCTGTGGTCCATTTTCGGACACTGACGTGACGCGGGGGGTTAAAGATCGCCGCCAGTAATTTGGAATGGACGTGTGTGAGACATACTAAAACAAAACAAACAAACAACAATACTCACATCATCAGCCTTGATGCCCAGCGAGATGTACTTGCTGAACTGGCGCTTGAACGCCTCCTCGTCCTCCTCCTCCAGCGTGCGCATGTAGTTGGCGACGTGCAGGCCGAAGATGTGGTCACGGTGCATTTCCGCGTTGAAGCTCTTGTTCTCGGCGCTGTAGCCCGGGAAACGCTTGACCGAGTGCGGAATGTTCAGTCCGCCATCGACGGCACCCTTCATGGCGCCGAACACACGGGCACCGGTGGTGGTGCGGGCCAGACCCACATCCAGGTAGCACCGGAAGGCGGCCGGTCCTTCATCGACCGGCTCGACCAGGTACTCCTCGCCGGTCACATCGGTACAGCCGGCGTACAGCGTGTCCAGGCGCAGCTTCTGCAGGATGCGGCGAGCAACGAGCAGACCGGTGCAGTAGGCGGCGGCATAGTTGGTCAGACCAACCTTCACGCCGTAACGTGGCAGCTCGTGCGAGTAGGCCGCGCACACAATGCGATCTCCCTCGATGCGGGCGTACGCGATCTGGCAGGTGATGTCGCGGTTGCTCAGGCGAACGATCAGCCGGAACTTCGGCGTGTTGTATTTGTTTTTGTCCTGGAAAATCAGGCGCTTGCGGGCATAGTAGTCGGTCTTGCCCTCGCGACGGCGACGGAACCTGACCTGATAACGCTTGAAGTACTGCTTGTTCTTCACTACCTTAACGAACCCCTGTGGTGTGCGAGAGAAAGGGAGAGAGCAAAAAGAAATGAAGAAAAACCGGATGAGTCCAATGCAGTTTAGTGAGGTTAGGTTTGCTTCACGGTGCAATCCTTGCCGTCGGCCGTTTGTTTATGGTGACCCGAATTGCATCAGCAAGGAAAGTGCGATTGAGAGGCAGGTTCGATGAAATGCTTCCTAAACTATTTCAAGCACCACACTGCAGGCCACACGGGGGCACGCGAAACGGTCCAGCCGCCAGCCAGCCACACCACACGTCTCCACGATGGGATATGCTGAACGAGAGGGGGGAACATCCAGACCGTAGGATTTTGAGGTGCTTGAAATTGTTGAGTTCACCGAAATTTCCATCTCACATCACTTCGCCTCGATGCAATGGGGCTTGCTGCACGTGAATAGCGTTTTCACAACCCGAATAGCTTACCATTTCGAATTAAATTGGGAAATTTTCGACACACGAAACGCTCAACACGTTTTCTACACGTCGGTGTCTACCAGAAAAAAGAACGAGAAAACAAGATGGCCTTTTGACACTGACAGCCGAGCGCGCCCAAGTAGCAATTTCCGATGGAGAGCATTGCTGCACAGTGGGAGAGAACTGCTAATTATTGGTTAAAATTTATTTCTACTAATTAAAAGAGAAGAACATTTATGAATGATTGCACTAATTAAAGTAATTTGCAGATAAGTTGACGTTTATAGCCAATTCTAGATATTTTAAACTCTAGAAAGACAGATTCAATAAAAGCAGCATATACAAAACCAAAACAATTTAAAATAAGCGTGGTAATTTTTTTGCATTATGAACACGTCCAGAGTATAGAAAAAATATTTTCAGCCGACATAATATTACTCAAAAAATAAATGTTGAGATCTTGTTGCATCATTATTGGCATAATTTTCAAAATTTAACCGTTTTTCTCCAGCAGAGACCACATTCCTCTCAAAAGCCAATTGAAATCCGACGTCAAAAACATCCGGCACACGGATAACCCGACCGCCATCAAAAACACCTCCCCGAATAAACGATGTTCCACGTTTGCTGCGAATTATACACACACGGACACGCACACATGCGTACACACACCTGACGAAAACAAAAGTCCATAAAATTCCACCGTCACAGTGAGATCCTACCGTCGTCGTTACAGTGTGATCTGGAATTGGAGAAAATATGTGCAAATACTAACCCAGTCCGCCCACTCCAGTCACTTCCAGGTGGAAGGGGAAGTTAGGCCTGTGCTATGGGCAATGAACAGTCGCAGCTGAAAGGGGTGGAAATCAGCAAGAAAGCGATCCAGGTGACCGACTACTGGTCGCTGTACAATGGCGAGCTGCCGAACGCGAACGGGGCCGCCCCGAGCAGCATATCCATCTTCCAGGGCGAAACGCTCGTCAGCGGCCAGTTCTGGACCAATCAGAATCCGCTCGAGCGGGCGATCAGGAATCTGAAAATCTACCGCCACCCGTACATCCTCAAGTACTTCGCGTCCTGGAGCAAGGGTTCGCTCAAGATGCTCGCCACGGAACGTTGCCGTCCGCTGGCGACCTGCCTAAACATCACCAGCGACGTGCAGATCTGTCTCGGGCTGCGGAACGTCCTCTGTGCGCTGATCTTCCTGCTCGAGCAGGCGGCCGTGCGGCATCTGAGCATCAGCATCTCGTCCATCTACGTCACCGACGATGGTGCGTGGCGTTTGGCCGGGTTCGAGCATCTGTGGCGGACGGTCGACTTTAACCAGACGCTGCTGGAGAAATCTCAACCGTACCGGTACACCAAAGCGATCGACAGCAACGAGCTGACCGGCAAGGGGCAGGCGCTGGAGCAGTACGCGTTCGGCGTGATGTGCGAGGAGATACTGCACAACAAAACCGACGCCAACATACCGGCGGTGGAAGATTTCAAAGCCTACTGTGCGACGCACCTGAAGCATGGCAATCCGGCGATGCGCCCGAACCTGTCCGCCGTGCTGCTGCATCCGATCTTCAATCACGACTTCATACTGATCCATTCCTTCCTGACCGAGCTGCCGCTGAAGGGCACCCAGGCAAAGCAGGAGTTCTTCATCAGCCTGGCCGACCGGTTGCGCTCCTTCGATCCGGAAACGGTCGCGGAACAGATGTGTTCGCTGCTGCTGTCGCGCATCGTGCTGCTCGATACGACTGCGCAGCTGTGCGTTACGCCGTACGTGCTGCGCCCGAAGAGTGACGATCTTTCGCCGGGTCTGTTTACGCCCAAGATATTCTCCGCGTACATTTTGCCAAAGGTGAAGCAGGTGTTTTGCGTGCAGGACGCCCAGATACGGCTCATGCTGCTGGAGTACTTCCCCGCGTACGTGGAGTTTTTCACCAAGGAGGATTTGCAGGACCACATACTACCTCAGGTACGATGCTTTGGCACCCATCATGCCCTTAATTAAACAACATTTTTCACCATTTTCAGCTTCTGCTAGGGATAAAGGACACAAACGATGTGCTGGTCGCAAAAACGTTGCTCTGTCTGGCCGATCTGGTGCCCATCCTGGGGTCGGCCGTCGTGATCGGAGGCAATCGTAGCAAAATATTCGCCGACGGACGACCGCAGGGCATTCCGGATGCGGCCGGCCCGTGGAGTGGCGTCCGCTCGATCACGCCCGTCATTGGATCGGGCGAGTTCCTGTCCGGTAGCCCTGTACCAGACGCCGGTGGCGATAATAGTGCATCGTTCACGTCCGTCCTACTGCGACCGGACAATTTCAACACCATGCCCGAACGGTTATCGCCCGAGGGGGAAGACATCTATCGCACCAACAACTCGGACGTCGAGCTGGAGGTGGACGAGTGGAGCGACTGGGAGAACGATGGCAGTGAGGTGGTGCCGGTGAACCATCTGCGACTAATAGACACGGGTGCACCGGAACCGATTCCAATGAACGGTGTCCCAGAGGAAACAATCCTGGCGCCCGAACCGAACGCACCCTTCACGACGCTCAGTCGCGAAAGCTCAACCGAAAGCAAGGGTAGCAAACAGCCCGATAAAGGTCGGGCGGAAAGAATAGAACGGTTAGACATAAAAACGCAACCCACCGCAACCCGGAAGTCGGATGCAGCCGGAGGTGCCGGTGAGGAGTTCGATTTCTTCAAAGACATGGAACCGGTCATACAGAAAGCGAACGTGCTGCTGATCGACGATGAGACGGGTCCCACGAAGCAGCAGGACGATGGCGGTCAGGAGGTCAACAAAATCGAACAATCGGGCGGATCGGCGGCGTCGGCGGCGTCGAAGGAAGGGTCTGCCCACGAGCTTAACGAACGGGAGGAGGAAGAAATTCCGCTCGTCAGCAGCAGCCGGTTAGAGATTAAGGTGGACGACAGCATGGCAACCACCGAGGATGGTTGGGGCGACGAGGACGACGAGGATGAGGGGAACGGTGGAGGGTGGTAAAATGCCGGAACAGTAAGGGACGACACCACCACTCCGTTTATACGCTTTTGTTTTCATTATGATTTAGCCGCGCTAAGCAATAAACAGATTTTTAAAACCGTTACCAAGAAGTGGAAATATGGAAAATAGTCGGTTGTTGGCGTGTCAACGGTCTATAAATATGTTGAAATAATTACTTTACACAAGCAACAGGGCTAAAAATAGCAGCAGTAGCAGCAGCAGAAATGATTTGTTAAGAATAATAACAGTATCCAATCCAGTTTACCTCGCAGCTGGAGGACGCCCACAAACGGATCGATCGCTTACTCACGTAACACCATCATCCGACATTGCGGTGTGTACCGCAGAAAGATAACGATTTCGTCGTGCTTAAAACTTGCATTTACACTAGTGGTGGGAACACGGAATCGAACCTACCCGATTCCGATTCCGTGTTCGGAATCAATTCCGGAGAGGATGCCATTGCTGGAATCGATTCCAATTCTGGAGCCAATTCCGGAGCCGATTTCAGGATCGGAATCGGTTCCAGAGTCATAATCGACCTGGGAATCGTAACTTACTCCGTAGACGGAATTTGGATTGACTCCAGAAATGGAATTAGCTCCGGAACGAGAGTCAGTTCTTGCATTGAAATAAAAAGTTTCAGCAGCGAAATCAGTCCAAGAATCTCGATGAGAATGAATCATTTACAAGTAAAATTTTGATTCTCCGCGGCATCATTGGACCCAAACGCCTATTCTTAAGGCTGTGGGGCACATTGGCCGTTCTCGCTAGTTACGAAAATCTAAATTGCGATTTTCACTAGCGCATCTGGCGGCGGCTGACCGAAGCATTTTGCTAAACAATTTGGAGCAGCCTCAGAAGATATGTTTTTTTTTCCAAGTGTTTAACTTAAACTGGACTGGAAAAGCTTTGAACTCGATAGATGCATATGTTGTGCAAGTATTTCAGCCCTTTTGGCACCAAAAACGGTGAAAAAATACTTAAATTTGAGATCCGGCACGAGCATTTCCTCAATGACCAAGAAAAGCTTCCACCAGCCGCCGCCAGATGCGCTAGGGAAAATTGAAATTACGCGAGTACGGACACCCCGGCCTTTATAAAAATGCCGAAACCGGCTCCGATTCTGATTTCGGAATCGATTCCGGACCTACTATATGGAATCGATTCCAGAAAACTTCGGAACTATCCGTAATCGGTTCCGGCGAAATCTTCATTTTTCCCATCACAAGTCGTGTGGAGTCGTAGTTGCCTAGATCAGAGTCGTCCGGAGTCGTCCTGAGCTGTCCAAAGTCGTCCTGCATTGCCCGGACTCGTCCTGAGTTGTGCGGAGTCGCCCGGAATCGTTCGGAGTCGGATTCGGCCGCGGTTGTCCGAAATCGTCCGGAGTCTGTGGGAGTCGACCGGAGTTGGAGTCATTCGGAGTCGACAGGAGTCAACAGGAGTCGTCCGGTGCAATGTGCTTGTGACCAGGCCTTTCATTTCGTTGCGTTTTTTTGTCTTTCACTGCCAGGAAACACTTCGTATACAGGCCATTATTTCAAAGGGCAACTCCAGCCGATTCCATACGACTCCAACTTCGGCCGACTCCGGACGGCTAAAGACGTTTCCGAACGACTCCGGATAATGCTGGGCGGACCTACCTCCCGGAGTCGGTTCCGAAATTATCGAGGTCGGATCGGAGTCGAGCCTGGATGTTTTCCAACTTTACCCATCACTATTCTACACCGCGATCTTGCCCTTGGCTCGTTGAAATGCATCTTCCGCTCTCGTCCAGACTCTCTCCACGCTCTCCCTCCCTCTCTCTCGCATTCTCTGAGCAAAGGGAGTACAACAACAATCTTGCAAAACAAATGACGCGACTACTGGGTGCAATATTCAAACGAACGTCGTGTACGGCCATGGAAATGTGATAATGTGCTAGGTTTGCTAGGATTATCTCACGGTACGGGCGTTCCATGACAAGCTTCTCAGCGAAGACTGATGCTTTTATTTGCTTACTAAAATTGATTCAAACACTCACGCTACATATTACTACGAATTCAATTAACCTAGGCTTTTACATTTAAACTCGTAAAGAGAGACTGCTGAAGAAGGATGGGGGGAGGAGCACAACGAACACCGTAGCCGTGTGAGAAACTTGATCTACCCGGGGCTGGTGGGCTGCGGGGACGCACTCAACCATGATTAATTGACCCTAAAGTAGTCACTTCCTCGGCGCACGACTCGGTTCGACCTTTCTCCTTCATGTTAATGGCGTTTTCGTACAGCCCCCGGTTAACTGACTGTACCCACAGCGGCTTTCTATCCCCACCTGGGGGCGGCTGCTCAGAACCGGGTCTCTAAACGAGTCGCGCAAGATCGAGCGACGGCAACTGGGCGCACCGGATCTGCGGGTTATCGACCGCTGGGACGCGGAAAATGTCACGCTGCACCCGGTCGACCTGTGCCGTGTCGCACATAAACCGTGCCGCACTGTACTCCGCCAGCAGTGCATCGACCCGCTCCAACGGGACCGGCGATGAGTCGACCTCGATCGCCAGCGATCGGTCCAGCTGCTCCCGGATCAAGCAGGACAGCGTTGGGCCAACGATCCCACCATTCACCGGCCGCTCCGCGATCGCTCCGACGATCAGATCGACATCGTGCACGGTTGCGTACGAGGCGCGCACAATTTCCAAATCGTCCGCTTTCAGCACCGGCTCGAGGTCGGCCCAACCACTCACCGGGCGGCCAGTGCACAGCGCGTAGTAGTCGGTGTAGCGGGCCAGCCCATGATCCCGTCCGCGCTGGATGTCGAGCGCGAGCACATCGAGCCCCACGTTGCGCACACCGAACAGCAGATGCGCCAGGTCGTCCACGTACGCGGTGTCGAGGGACATTGCGTTCTGCCCCAGCACGGAACCGACCAGATGGGCAAAGTATTCCCGCTTGCGCAGATCCTTCGGCCGGTAGAACAGACGCTCGAGATCGTACGATCCGATCGCGTTCGCGATTTCGCCCGGCATCATCGCGTTGTAGAAGCGGATGGCGGCCGTTGCAAACTCGTTGCTCACCCGATCGTTCCGTTCGCCGACGGGTGGTGGCGGTGTGCGATCCGCGGCCGCCTCACCCACCACCGCACGCAACCACTCGCGCACAATCCGCTGGTAGAGGCGCGTATTGACGGTCCGTGCCACCGCGAACAGCCGCTCGTCCGTCCAGTCCGGGCGCAGCTGGGCCAAATGCTTCGCCAGCCGATTGTGCGACCGCAGGAACAGCGTGTGCAGCAGCGTAATGTACGGGTTCACGTTGACGCGCGTATCGCCCGACCCGTAGCAAACGGTTTCGAGGTTCGCATCGGCCACGCACAGCCGCCCGTCGGCCGCCGGCTGCAGATACTCGGCCGAATCGAACAGCTGCGCCTGCAGCCGACCGCCCCTGCCCGTGCGCAGCAGGCGCGTATCGTTCGCCCCACTGCCGTACAGTTGCGACAGATCCAACCGGTTGGTGGCCGCGTTCAGCTGGTTCGCCGGCCCGAGATGGCAACCGCCGGTGCTGCCGAGCGAAAGGGCACTGCGCACGTAGTTGAGACACGTCGCCCGGTACGTGCGGTAGTATGGGTCGTCCTCGCGCACCTCCATCGGCTGGCAGGACGGATGCCGGTACCGGGGCAACAGCGGACCGTGCTCGCCCGTACAGCACTCAATGCCCGTGCCGTCGTGCATCGTCTGGACGGTGGTTTTCGCAAGATCGTGCTCAACGAACTGGCTCCACTGGACGAGCGCCACCGAGTGGCGTGCGTCGGGGGCCGGCTGCCGCCCACTGCGGGCCGCATGGAAGTGGCTGGAGATGTCCCGTGCCGCCGGCAGCTCTCCACCGGTGGTGCTGCGCCGGAACTTGTACACACCGTCGTCGTACAGGGCGGGGAGTAGTCGCCGGTACTCGTCGTTGTATTCTTTCGCCTCGATCAAGCTGCGACACTGATCGGCGATCGTGGACGGGGGGATTTCGGTGCCGGCAAGGAAGAGGCCACACTCGTACGAAGGAATGCCGCTCGGCAGGCAGTAACGGTTGACGAAGAAGCCGGACGCACGCAGCACTTTGCGGGCGAGCAGATCCTGCCGCTGGGTGCTGGGTGTCGGGTAGCCGTCGATGATCTGCGCGTACGTGGTGCCACCCTTGACGACCTTGGTGCGCGTGCCGGCCGCTAGCGAGCATTCGAGGCGTTTGGATCGTTCGTAGATTGCCTCGCCGTAGTCCAGCGCTGTCTCCAGATTGGTTTTGCTCGCGTACCCGGCCAGCCGATCGCGCGTTGACAGCGTCGCGAGCCTTTCCGCGACCAGTGGTGCAACTGTGCACGCTACCAGCGCCACCAGCAGCAGCAACACCTTACACATTTTGTTTCAGTTTCTGTTCTGTGTGGAAATTTTCTTCATAAAAGCACACTTTTTCAGCACACAATCACACTGACGAACCTGATGATTTGCGCACAACAACAACAAATTCACAACTCCGATACGCAAAGCGGTTGCGGCAAGAGAGTGCGCGCGCGCGCGTCCACTCGTTCGGATCGCTAGCGGAGAATTGACTCTTCTCGCTGCGCATGGATGTTTTTGTTTACTCCAAACATTATCACCAAGTTCCTTCGTAGGGAACCTCCCTCCCCTCTGTTTCTCACCCCTCCAGCTGTCCCGCGGGGCCACAAAACGGGTTCCACCACCGCTGACTCAATCCCTCTGTCTCGTTCTCTTTCGCGTGCCGCGTGTTCCCCTTTGGTGGTGACCCATGCGGTTGCTATTACCTTATCGGGGGACGGGAGAGTGTCTGTTTGTCTCTGTGTCTGTGTGCAGCGTGATCGTTTATGTGGCCTTTTCCCGTCCTGCGATGCGTTCAAACCCCGATCAAGTCAACAAACACAAGAGATCGCCAACGGCGCAACACAACGACGTGTTCTATAGCCGCGCCGTTTTGCGTGCGGGTGTGACGACGGACACACGCTCGCGGAATAGTCAACACACAACGGGGCTCGCGTCAATCCCAAACCGCGGAACAAAAGCGAGGGAGGGAAAGCTGGATCGGTCTCCCAGCCAGCAAACACGTGTGTGTACGTGATGGGACTGTTTGAAATGGTCTGAAAAATGTGCGGATAAGCGATCGGAAATCAAGCACAAAGGCGTTGGCTTTAGTTAAGGTTTGGTTCGGTTTGTTTGAATAGGAAGAAAATGTGCTCTTCTGGCGAGATTTTGAGTCGATCTTGCCCCTTCAAACCTTCTTCGACTCATTGTAGGAAGAGGAAACATTCCAACCGACCGATGCCGAGAGGATAATTAGAGACGCATTTAAATGCGTTGCTCTCTACCCCTATTTCGATCGCGCACTGTTCGCGCATGCAAGGCACTGTCGGCGGCGCAACGTGTCTTCTTTTCCGCGTTTCGCGAGCGATCGCCACTTCGGAAAAACACGCTTGCTTGTTAGAACGTGGGGGGAGCAAAATGACTCATCAAAGGGAAATTAAGTGCTATTAAGGGCGACCTTTAGCTGGCCCAGCACGCATGGGCACTGGCAAAAAAGCGATTGGAACGCAGCGAGAGGCTGTATTCTGTTCCACTTGTCTGTTGAATGAATGGGATAGAAAAATCTTCCTCACTCGTAAACAGGATGTTGGAAATACATATCCATAAAAAAGGCGCATTTTGCAATAAAGATTGTGAATCTGCCGCAAACTGGTACCGGACCAGGCCCAGGCGGCGGTTTTGCGTCAGTTGATTGAAAACCATTTAGCAAAAAACCGGTACGCGTATTGCGGTTTTCGAAGCATCGAAGAACGTGTGAATCGATTACCAATTGCCAACGCGAGAAAAAGGTGAAGGAAGGAAGGAGACGCATTTTTACTGCGAGTTGTCAGTTGCAGTTTTTACAGTTTGTTTGTAGGAGTAGGTTCCGCCCGCTAACGGTTCATTCCCGACCACAAAACGAAGGCTTACACGGTGTGTTTAGATTTTGCTGCAAATAAATGAAAGCTTTGGGTTAGTTTTAGAAACAAACATTTCGACGGGAAACCCGCATTACTTAGAAAGCGGAACCGAGATAGTGAAAAAAACGAGATTTTAGATTAAGTTCTTTCAAATTATCAATCAGATCAATCGTCAGGTACCTCTCGATCGCACACGATCAACGTGATCACTCTTTCTCTCTTCGTTTTCATAGTTTTTCAATAGCTCACGATAGAATAATTTATTCATATTGGGGAGGGGTTGTTGTTTGTTGCTTCACTTTCCGTCCTGTGCATGGACGATTTTGGGTTTATATGCTGCAAAACGCTCGCTCCTTATGCATTATGTATTGTGTTTTTTTGATTAATACACACACACACACACACTCTTTGTATTTGGGGGGGGATGTGGTCGCCTGCTATCGGCGAGGGGCAGCAAAAGTCACTAAATATGCACTAAATGTAGTACACCTCTTTCAATACCCAAGCACAGTGGAGGCTATCGTTGATTTCGTGTCGAAATGCTTCGTTAATGCTGAATGATTTCGTTGCAAAGGTGTGTGTGTATGTGTGTCTCTCTCTTTGTATGTATGTATTTATGTATCACTTTGCCAGAAGAAGCCAAAAACAGAAAGTTAAATTCAAACATCACGCATAATTTGGCAAACTTATAAGAGCACTCTTCTCTATATCCCTCACACTCATTGATAGTAATAGTAGTAATTATAGTAGTAGTAGTAGTAGTAGTAGTAGTAGTAGTAGTAGTAGTGGATTGCAACCGTTTGTTTAACCGGGCCCAACCACCCGAGCGGCGTTTGGGTCGGGTAATATTATAATATTCTGACTATATTTACACAATCTCTACGGTTTTTTTCTTGCACGGTTTTGCTTGCAGGAGATGCGGATATGCGAAAGAAGTAATAATAAAGCTTAATTCAATATATGTATATATATAGATCTCTTTCCCATTCCCTGGCATTGCTAAACGCCAGTGGGGAGGGAGCCACAAATTGGACTCTAAAACGATCGGATGAATGTCTCCTATAACTCAGCCTGCCTGTTTTTATATTAATATGGTTTTAACTGCATTTGTGTTTGCTGTCCTTGTTTGAAGTGGATGGATATTAGTGACGCTCTGCGTGAATTACAATTATCTGTAGCGTATTTTGCAATTTGCGGAATTTGCGAGGCTAATGTGTGTGGATGGGGGCGTTACCAGGGCTTCCAGGGGTTCTCATAGTGGCGGGACACTTCCTTGACACTTTCTGATGGGAAGTGAACTTCAAATGATGGAAATTGAACTCAATGGCACCTTTTTTAGATAGACTCCTTGAAAATTCCTATTGGATTTGTCCAGCAAGGGTGCTAGAGAGTCCTATTCCCATTACATTAAGTTCATTTCACGTAAGAAAGACTTAATAAAGTGTCCCACAGCTACGACAACTCCTGGCAAACCCTGTATGCATGTGGAAGTTGAAGTTTACCTTTCTCAATACTAATTGGTTCCTGTGTTCGCAGTTTTGTTCGTTTGCTGCCTGTTGGCTCATTTTGCATCCTTCTGCGCGTGTCCTTCTTATTGTCCTTCTGGCTTGTTGTTGATGATAAGCGTTTCATATTATATTCTACACCCTCTTTTGGGTTCCTCTCCGTTTTTTTTTGTTCGTTTCGTAAAGCTAACACAAGAAGGAAAACGATACGATAGCTTGGTCTGGAAAGAAGGAGAAAAGCAGAAAAAAGCAGAAGCAGCTGCTAGACCACAATCCATGCCACCGCTGGACAGAGTTAAGAAAAGACGGATGGCTCAGTTTGTAGTGTAGTTTTTGTTTAACTCTATCATTCTATGGATCTTAGTTAGCAGACTAATTGACCTCACTACAACACACAGTCGTCTTGTGGCTTTTGTACAGAAATGTTGTTTTAGTGATGAAAGTTACTGCGGGAGTTTAATTCGAGAATAGAATAGTGTGTGTGTGTGTGACGTGTGATAGTATTTCTCCTACACTTACTGCTTGAAATTCGTCAATATTGTGTGGTTTGGGTGAGGAAGAAACCGTTCAAAACTATTGCCTCTATCTCTATGATCGCGATAACGCACGATGCTTTTTTTGGGATTTTACTGTCTTTCGGTTCCACTCCATAAACGATTCTAAAAAGCCAATAAGCCATCTACAAACTGTATATTCTGTTTATGTGTGTATAAAACCATACCCTATTCTGCACTGATGTGATGACGCCTTTGGTGGACGCGATGGCCCCACCACCGTCGTCGTCCCAACACTTGGCTGTTGGTCGCCTGTAATGGATGATATCATTTTCTTGAGGCACGTTACGTTTCCCAAAGCACACTCATTGTATTTATGTCTGCTTGTGTCCTTTCAAGCGCAGTACGATTCCTGTTTAACATACTGCAAAACGAACCGTTTTCTTTACATTTCACTCCACTCCAGTTTATGCCGATGCAGGTTGTCTAGGCCTTTTTTTAGGTTTAAAATAACACTACAATGAATCAGTGCAAAACCATCGTTCCAGAATGATTGTAAATTGTTACTTTGTTACAGCACTAAAACCGAAACTTTCCTTTGCTGAGAGACAGTGGCTTGCCTTTTTTTTAGAACGTTTAGATGATATGATTATCAAACAATATTGTTTCATTATCCGATGCATTACTCCCTAAACTGCACTCTAAACGGCTCCTGTTTCATTGCCTTTTTATGCAATTTTCTTACTATGTAAAAAGGGTGTTTCTGTGTGTATGTGTTTGTAGTGAGTACTACGAGGTTTACAAGTTTACAGACTATCGTTAAGAACTCATTACGGAAATGCTGCAATGGTTGAAAGAAGTGGAATGATTATTAGTTGTTTAACGTACAGGGTTTGTTATTATAATAAAAGGTTAAATTGCGCAGCTACAATCGAGCAGGGCCGCGGTGGTAGACAGAATTACAAGAAAATGGTAATGCAAAAAAGAAAAAAAAAACACATTTTGAGATCTTTACCACTACACAATGAGGTGTGCGTTAAATGTTACGAAAAGAAAATGTGTGAAGCATTCATTAAAATGTGGAAAAATTTAATTTGATTGTGCGTCATTTTTTGTAACAGAAGAAAAGAAGGATTTGATTTATCTACCGATCATAACATAATGCCGAATTTTCAATGATTCTCCTTTTTTATTACAAGGAAAGGGGACAAGCAATAACCGAGCCATTCCAGTCAGGCATTTAACAACGAAATGAAAAAAAACCGCAAACGTGCCTATTTTAAATGATACTAAAAACTAGCCATTAACTAAAATATCAAATTCCATCGCTTAAACACACATATTACCACAATTTGTGACGATGACTGAAGATGAGTAACATTTTGTTTTGCTTTGCAATGTGTGTGTTCGTGCAGTTTCGTGCCCCCGGTTTTTTATCGTCATAATTTCATTACACCTTTTGCACAACTAAGATTATGCTAAGAAAGATAAATAAATATGCATTGCTAACATGCCGTCGTGTGTGTGTGTGAGTGTGTACGATCGTAATTGGTAATAATAGTCTCATAATTCTACGTAATGTGTGTGTTTTTTTCTATACAAATTAAGCTTGCTAAATAACAATTGTCCGCCTTATGATGACTTGGTTTTATCCTACCGGTAAAAATTACGCATACGTCGTGCCAATGATGAGAGAAAACGTATTCACTTCCCCTGGCTAACTACGCTAAGCTGTGTGATGGTGCAGATTTGGGCCATAACTAAAACCAAACGAACGATCGTTTTTGGGGTGGGTGTGAATATTTCAGCATGCCGACAAACAATTAAGCTGCTCACTGCCAAAACAAAACGGCTGCCCTAATGCGCGGTGCTGTTGTCCAAGCATGGTATATAAAGAATTCGACAAATTTGACACAAACCTTGCTTTCGATTGGCGTCGACTTTTGGTTAAAATTTACCCACCAGCAGTACGGTGAGATATTTTGGATGAGGTCCGGGAGAGTACGACACAACGCGAGATTGACTTTATATCCATTCACAAGATAAGCTGCTACCGCTAACGCACCACCACCACCACACTGCCGATAAAACTCGCCAATGTAAGTCAAATATCGGTCACTCTCCGCTGGTTGTAAGGGGTTGTAACACATAGATCGCGTTACGCGTATAAATCTCTTCTCCCTTCTACTGGGTAGTGATGGGAATGCCCACCAAGGACTCCAGCTGACCGCCGCCACACTGTTCTTCAACAACGATACTGCGGGGTTGGGAAGGAGAAAGTGGATGAAGCCGTGGATTGTGTTGTTGTTGTTGTGATTATGATGTTGTGTTGTATATGGTTGTTTTTTTTGCCCGGTTATTATTTATTCATCCAAGCGAATTGATGAATTGTTGTGTTGTGATGCATTTGTGGAATGAAAGAGAAGAGAGAAGAAAATCGTCTTCAATAAGCTAAAACATCAAAGGGCACAACTGTTGTTTTCTCTACAAACAAACCAAACAAGAGTCTAATCATAATTATGGTTTCAAATCTACTGTGTAAATTACCGCAGATTGAAATGAAATCAAGCCTATCGCGAGAAAACGAAACAGAAAAAAAAATAGTGAACAACAAACAGATAAACATACATTAAAAAAAACGCATGTCAATTTCATCACAGAATACTCCCCTTTCCCCGTTTTCCTCTCGACGGCGGGTGTATTGCACTAGAGCACACACTATATAAAATACACCTATAACAAAACACCGCTCGAAAAAAAATAAAGAACGGCAATCAAACAGTGCGCAATGTTCGCTATCACCACGCTGAACTGGTGCCGAAACAAACCGAAAAAAGCGTACAAAATAAACGAAATTCTATACACAAAGCTAGCAGCAACCAGCATGCGCCTAATACACGTGGTTGGAGAAAATTCGGTACCCATTAGGATCGCGCGTATCGTCCACGATGTTGCTGGTCAGCCACGGATGGTCCAGTATGTCCTCGCTGGAGAACCGCAGCTCCGGGTCGGACTGCAGCATGTTGATGATCAGATCGCGCACACTGTCGCCGATGTTGTTCCAGTACGGAGCGGGGAAGTCAAAGTACCCGTTCAGTATCGCATCGAACAGCTGCTCCTGTTGATTGTCGGGCGAAACGAATGGTGGGAAGCCGCACAGCAAAATGTAGAGGATAATGCCAGCGGCCCAAACATCAATCTGGAGAAGGCAAAACAAAAGACAAAAGATGTAAGTATATAAAACGGCCCATCGTCCAAGCAGCTTGTATGTAACAAACAAAACAAAACTATACCTTCACGCCGTAGCCGGATTCCATCAGAATCTCGGGCGCAACGTACGTCGGTGTGCCGCAGATCGAGAGCAATGGTTCGGTTACCTCGCAGGCGAGCCCAAAGTCACCGAGCTTCAGCAGCACGACATTACCATCACTATCCAGCTCCACCTGGCAAAGGGGAAAGTAAAATTCCAGTTAGAAAACACACAATTTGTCATCCATCGACCAGCTCCACTCACCAGCAAATTTTCCGGCTTAATGTCCCGATGGACAATGCTGAGGGAATGCATGTACGCCATCGCGGAGGCTAAATGTTTCATCATGATCTTCGATTGGTTCTCCGAGAAGCGGGTCACACGCGTGATGGCGTCGAACAGATCGCCGCCGCGCACCAGCTCCAGCACGAGATACATGTTCTTCATCGTTTCGATATCGTGCACCAGCTGTATGATGTACGGATGGTTTAGCTTCTTCATCACACGGATTTCGGCCGCTAGATAATGGTCCTAAAACGAAGGGGAAGTAAAAAAAACTAGGACTAGTAAGGATTGTTTTCTTTTACTAAGAATTTATCAATTTACCTTGCCGGCGCATTTTGATTTGTCGATAATTTTCAGTGCATATTCTGTGTGGTTCTGTTTGTCCTTCAATTTCAGTACTACGGCGAAATTTCCATCACCTAGTGGAAGGGTAAGGGGGTTAAAAGATGCAATTACAATTCACCCGTTCTACTAGAACAGCAAACAAAACTCACCAACTATAGACCCGAGCGTATATTTGGCCTGCAGCTCCAGCGGCAACGAGTCCGGCAGAATGCCACCGTTCAGTGCCGACTCGTCCACGCAAACGAACGTATCGTTGTGGCTCTTGACCGGCATCTTGGGCTTTGGTCCCGTGCGCGTCGTACTGCTGCGTAACGTTTTCCGGTGCGCGGCGATCGCTTTGCTTTCCTCGGCCTCCAGCTCGAAATCGTTGTTGCCGACCCGCTCGTTACCGTACGCGAAGAAGACGTCATCTTCCTCGAAGAACTGTGCTAACCGCTGCACCGGCACCCCGGCCACGGTAAACACCTTCCGCACGCAGCCGGTATCTAGCTTGACGCATTGCGTGATCGCGGTCAGCACGTGCTCGTACGTGGGGCTGTTCCGTTTGTTTAGCAGTAATCGCAGGATCTGTGGAGGCGACAAGGCGAGCAAAGGCAGGTAAAGTAACATGGGTTCACCCTCACTACTAATCAGCTTACAAACAGCTTGTTTGCTGCTCGATTTTTACCTTTCGCGGTTTTACACCATTGCGGATGAGTGTCACGATCCGTGGATGCACCACGGAATCGATCTCTTTCAGCGGCGTTGACCCATTGGAGCCACCGTTCTTTACTGGCGATAGGGGGCGTATTAGTCTGCCGGAAAAAAACAGGCCGCAAATAGCATTAGATTACGCACTCGATTCTATTGATTGTTTTGAGCTTGGCTCCTAAATTCCTACCTAGACAGTCTGTTGGGATTCTTGGTGTTTGTGTTAGATACGTTATAGTCTATTCGCTTGAAGCTTTCATTGTTGCAGGAACACACGTAACATTTGCCATCCTCCAGATCGTCCACCTTTTCGATCTTTTTGCCCTCGAGCGTGTAGATGGCGCGTATCGCACCGGTCAGCGTCACGCTGTCCTCGAGCAGGCGCGTCAAATCTTCCGTCAAACTGTCGAATGATCTGTAATGGGAAAGAGCAAAAACACGTTAGCACATGATTGAGTAACGCAAAGTACAACATTTGGCTGCCGCCTTGGCTAAAATTACCTGTAACGCTCCACCGACACCGGTATCGTGCTGCCGGGATAGAATTTGTCCCCATTACGAAAAAATCGTATTCTTTTCGCTTTCTTCGCCGGCGTTCGACTGCTCGAGATGCGCTTCTTGAGTGTGTTGGATTTGTTGTTCGCGCCGCCGCTGATGTCGAGATCGATCAGTTCCTTCTCGAGCTCCGAGTTGGAGCTGGTCCGACTGTTGCTTCGACTCAGTGTCGAAGTTGTATGGGTGCTCACTTCCATGCCACCTTCCGTCTATGTGTGCCTCCTACCAGTGTGTGTACCAGTGAAGGTGGCGCCCCGTGATGGAAATCGCACCTTACGCAAGAATTTCTAGTTCTAGCCGCTGGAGGAGCGGGCCGGGGAGCTGCTGCTTCGTGTTAGCAACACCAGGCAGGCTTCTGGAAATGAGAGAAAAAAGCAACAAAATTGTGGATAAATATTACGCTTACGACCCCGGCGTGTGCAATGGAATGTGCAAAGGGCAACACTTTCAACCTTCCAGACATTAGTTCCCATCAGTTTTTCCCTTCAATTCTGGTGGAAAACACTCACCAACACTCCACTAAAATCATTAGTTTTTTCAATGCCAGCATATAATAATTCTACTCACACTCCCCTGCCCTTACACTATCTCATCATAATCATTATCATCATGAACCGTTGATGTAAGAAGCGTGTAATAGAAAATCAATCCCACTACTGGTGGAGCAGCGCGCAGGGAAAAAGGTTCACTCGTACCCCCACCCTTCCCGAGTAAACACAACCTTTGAAGCTGTTCAGTGTACCGTTTCGTATCGAAAATGGCCCATTAAGGTACACGCACTTTCGTTACCAAATAGGTTATTTGATTGCAATCTGCTAGCTTTCTTCATAGGAGGAAAATAACGGGTGAGAATAGCTTAGAAGTTTCTTTTTGATTTCATGATTCTACTATGATCATGCTGCAAACTCTAGCTCTATAACAGAGCTTTTAGTAGTGATATTTGTGATATAAGTCTTCAACTGTTTGAAGTACAATCGTAACTTTACATCCAAGGTAATTAAAGCAATATTTAGCATATATTTGTCCTGTGGTATATATTCCCTTAAGAATTGACTTTACATGAAACCTTCTTCTACTCGTCCTAGGCTTTCTCGCGTAACGTCCTAGGCGGACAGGACAAGCTGGCCTATACATGTCTTCGGGACTTAATTCATTGCAACACGCAGCCTTAAAGTCCATCCTTGCTACGGGGGGACGGTCGATTCTAGGCTTGAACCCATGACGGGCATGTTATTGAGTCGTTCGACTTGACGACTGTGCAATGGGACCACTCCTTGAAACCTATCGGTCCCTAAAATCTAAAATAAGCCGAACTCCATCCTTGAATTAGGAGTAATAGTTAAGGCATTTAAAAACGATTGCTTATTGAATTGAGTTGAATTTGTTGCCCAAAATATGTTTAGTTGAGGCAATTGACTTATATGTCTATATATTATAAAATGACTGGAAATCGAAGAAAGTAGTTAAATTTAATCCATCATTAATACTTTATCAAGAAATAAATAAATATTCATGTGATCAATGCTATCAATTTCATCAATTTCTTCAGCCACCTGTGTCAATTTCCAAATCAAATGTGTCATATAAAATGCCCTGGAAACCTATTATTAGCCAGCAAACAGAGTAACTGTCGATTTCTTTTTGTCGGACTGATGATAAGAATTTAACTTTTCTTTTCAATTCGTTCAAAAGAAGAAATTTATATTTAAAAAATGGAAAGTAAGACTTGTACAGCATAGAAGGAATTGATCCATCGATCATAAAGCAACCATGACTTGACTGTTGACCGCTAAGCAGTAAATCTAAACAACGAAACATCGCAATTGACGGCCGTCCAAAGGTAAATCCCTCCACCAAAGCAGAATGTTGTAGCAACAGTTTCCCTTTGCTCGTAAAATGTTTCTTAACATTTGGAAAAAAAAAAAAAACATTTTCCATCCCCCAACTGCCGACCTTGAAACTTATGCCCCACAGGCCTGGTCTGAACAGCAAATGTAAACATAAAGAAAATTTAATGCAAACATTGTTCTTTCACCATGAAAAGAAGGAGAAAAGTTTTACGATTTTTTTGCCAAACTATTTGATTGCAAACAAAAGGTTTTCAAAAATAAAATGATCATTAAACTGCAGTACATCGGAACAATGATTTAAAACGCATTAGAAAATTTGTAATAAAAATTTAATTTCATTAGTGTAATAACCCGCTCGATCACAAACAGATAAGACGAAAGTACAGCAAAAACGGATTCCCCCTGATGTTTCGACGTGCTCGTTGAGCAGGAGCAACATATTCGCAACGGGAAACATCAGCACGGAATGTGCACCCCCTCTGTCATGTATGGAATCCAGTACGCACAAATGGTTGAACAACGATTGCAAATTTTGATTGCTGCATCGACGCCTGGTGCAGTCGGCGACGGTAATGGTCAGTTGTGTGCGACAGTGTTGGAAGTTTAATTTTATTTATTTAAAACAAGTCCCTCCTCTGTCCCGGTTGATAGTTTATTTATTGGAGTAAAAAAAATAGCAGTACTTGTTTGTAAAAAGGGGGAAAATAACGGACTCCCCTCAACGATAATGACCTAATACGTAGGTTGGCAAAAAACCCCACTTCTTGATCTCACCAATAACAACGTATGAATAATTTGTTTATATGTTTCGGTCATGTTTATGTTGGCCATTTTAACATTAAACCCTATGCATATTGAAGCTGTACGCTTTGATGGATTGTGATAATTCTACTCGATCGTTCTAATATTCAAGATGATCACACAGCAAGGTTGATCGATTTCTGTGTGCTTCACTTATCTACGGGTACGTTTTACGTAACTATCCTCCAATGCCCTACCAATGTCCGATACGGATTGCCACCCACAGTCAACACACTGGGGGGGTAGTACATGAGCAACGTTAGCAAATTAGTAAGAAAATACTATGCAGTGCACATTACCCATTACGCTGGAGCTAATGTAGGGGGAGGGGGAAGGCAAATACAAAAAAAAAAGACTGGACCGACTGTTTAGAGTATGATGGATTCGCTTGATGGCGTAACGGTCGTCGTGGCATCGATCGTCGGACTGAACGCAACTGAATGCAACGCGGCTCGCTCAGTGGGTGGTAAACGTGTGTGTGTGAGTGTGTGTGTGTGTGTGTGTGTGTGTGTGTGTGTGTGTGTGTGTGTGTGTGTGTGTGTGTGTGTGTGTGTGTGTGTGTGTGTATACTATGTATTGCTACGCTAATTTCCTGACCACCTGCTGCAAAACGCTGAGCCAGCCTAATTGTAGCGCGAAAGTGGCGCACACAGGACCGAAGACCAACGTCTTCGTCGCTTACCACCGGCCCCGAAAGACCTTCACAGGCGACGACGGTTAAGGAAATGGAATGGAAGAATTGCGCGCGCGGATCCACCACCATCAAAGATAAACACTCGTCGTCTATCGTCTGCCAGACTGACCTCTAAAGCTATCCTAATAGAAAGGGCGGAAGATGCTTACTGCCTTGCCACTGTTTCTAACTGACCTGCTTGCAGTAGAGTGATCTGTTTATTATTTTTTTGCGTTTACTGTTTTATTTTGCGTTCACTTTTGGTGAACATAGTCCGTACATTAATTGCTTTAATTGAACTTTAAAAGCGATTACGATAAACTCTTCATCGGATGTGTGTACAATATTCACATCCTTGTAGTTAGCTTTTTTATTATAGCTTATCATAGTTTAATAACAAGTAGAATATGTTTGTTCATTTACTACGAAGAATAGATTATTCTTGTAAATAACGTAAAGCTTTTTTGTTATAATAAAGGAATAATAGTAAAACATATTATCGAATAATATTTAAAAAAACACAGAAAAAAGGCATTAGTATTGAGAAAAATTATGACATCTTGGAAAAAGTAGTTCAAAAATTGATGACACCTTAATAATCACACTAAATGAATAGTTTTTTTTTAATTATTTATTATTATTTAACGCATTTTTTTATAGAACGGATGGGAATTGAAAACAATTTTTACTTATGTTTATTTTCATTACACTTCAGTTTTAAACATAAAAGTTAAAATTGTTTCCAATTCAAAGAGGTTTCCATGTGTTTTTAAAAAAGTTTTAACGTACAATTTGAAAAGTTAAGGTATACGCCTCCTTTGATGATAAAACAAACATCTGACAAACAATGTATCTTTCTGTCAAATTGAAAAAGTAAGTTAAAGAAAAGCTGAAGAAGAAGAAGAAGAAAAAGAAGGAGAAATAAAAGCTTAAAAATAAATAAAGCAAAGATAAAATGAAAATAACGAGCTAAAATAGATTTGTTATTCTATTTTGTTTCAACGGACAGAGAACAAACAATCAATATGATCCTACAAAAAGATCAGAGGGAGAGTAGAGGACACAACCCAACCACCACCTTACACAACAACAGACGTCCAACAAGATAAATACGATACCGGGACATGACACGCACGCAGGCAGCAGTGTGCGTCCGTTTTATTGCTGTCTAACGTTTTCTTGGCAAACATTTGCCTTCCATCTGCGTTCTGATAACAACGATTAGTCCCAACGAGCATATTTCAACTCCTCTCTCTCTCTCTCTGTCTCTCTCTGACTCGAGTGCAATGTGCAGCAATCATATTTTTCCTTCCGTGCGTCAGTAAACTGAATAAGCAATCAGTAAACTGAATAAACTCCTTATGAACTCTCTTCTCTTGGCCCTACAAACCATCACATTCCGACTAGCTAAGCAGCGAGGTAGCTAGGGAGTTGTCCGTTGCCCAAATGGAACGGATTCTTCGGTTCGGTAGCAGCACACACCGTCTCTAGCTTTACAAATCCGGAAAAGATGAACATTTTTCCCTCCTCCGGCTTTGCGGCGTCGTCGGCATAATATCAAAATATTAATAAACGTTCCACCTGAGGGATTTACAGATCACACGATCGCGCCCATTTCCCTTACCCATCCATCCATCCATCCACACGCCCCATTTTTCAGCCCCACAAACGTCAATGATTTACAACCGCTTCGATTAGAATTAATTGTAACACACCAGAGCAGCGCGTCACGGTGGCGGCGGCGACGGTGGCACCCCGGTAGCAATTACTATCCGTGGTTCCGTGAGTGAATCGAAGGGGGGGGGGGGCAGCAGTAGCGACTACGGTGGAGCTTTCCCTTTCGAAAACGAAATCAACGGGCCCACCCGAATGGGGTGGGTTTGTGCTGGTGGCACAAAAAAAAGTAAAAACCTAGCAAGCCTCCATTGCACATTGCCTTAGCAACACAGCACAGTGTGCACCTTGGATGCGAAACTGACGCTGCCGATCGGGGAAGCTAACCAGTCAGCCAGCCAGCCCCATTTGGAGAAAGCGTAGCCGAAAAACCATCATTAATACCACTTAGTTTTGGACCACTTTCGATGTGTCGATGCGCCGTGGTGGTCGTGGGCCCATGGCAGCGGAAACCGACCTAGGAAAGAGAAATATGTGGTCGTCATGCTACTTCGCCCGAGTGTGTACGCGAAGAAGTCAGTTTTGAGTTGCACAGCAGGCAAGCAGCAAACGAGGCCCCCGTTAATGAGTAATTTTTCACAAAAACAAAATCTATTATTTACGACACCGTAATAATTCCCTTTCTTTTAACCGCATGCCATAGACATAAACATAAAAGAGGGGAAAAGAAATAAGCGTATACAAAACAAAAGTTTCTTCCAAAAGGGCAGTGGACAGGGGGGTGGGGCTTCATTTACTGTATTGGTTTCCCCTCTAAAGCATGTGCACTTTTTCTTACACAGCACATTAATGATACGAAGGGACATTAGATCAACTGCCGCAGGTATCTGGTACACTCTTCATTTAAAGGGGAATGGCATAAAAGCTACCGAAAATCGATATATCATAAAAAGCCTGGGGGTGCGTTGTGAAAATATGATTACCCTATATTCTTCTTCTTCTTTGGCTCAACAACCGTTGTCGGTCAAAGGCCTGTCTGTACCACACTTGTGGCCTTGGCTTTCAGGGACTTTATGGACTAACCCCACCATAGCAGGATAGTCAGTGTCAGTCAGTCAGTCAAGTCCTACACGTATGGCGGCACGGTCCATTAGGGGCTTGAACCCATCACGGGCATGGTATTAAGTCGTGCGCGTTGACAACTGTACTACGAGACCGGCTTGATGATTACCCTATAACAAGTGATTTTGATAGAAACTTCCGCAGTCGAGAAAAAATGAAACAACTAGATCCGCCGGAGTCGGAGTCGTCTGGTGTCACCCGGAGTCGCCCGGAGTCGCCCGGAGTCGCCCGGAGTCGCCCGGAGTCGCCCGGAGTCGCCCGGAGTCGTCCGGAGTCGTTCGAAGTCGTTCGGAGTCGTTCGGAGTCGTTCGGAGTCGTCCGGAGACAACAGGAGCCGTTTGGGTAAATGTGCTTGTGATCAGACATTTCCTTTCATTGTGTGATTTTGTCTTTCACTTTGCGCGTGTACTTTTTATACAAGCCGACCTCGGCCGAATCCAGACGACTCCGGATGCCTCCATCTGCAGTCGATTGTGGATGACTCCATACGACTCCAGACGACTCCGGACTATTCCGAACGATTCCAGATGACTCCGGACGATTCCAAACGACTCCGAACGACTCCGGACGACTCCAACTCCGGGAGACTCCGAACGACTCCCGACGACTCCAACTCCGGACGACTCCAAACGACTCTGAACGACTCCGGACGACTCCGACTCCGGGCGATTTTTGCAACTTTACTAATCACTTGTCCAGAGGCTTAGCTTTATTGGGACTTTTTAGAATATTACATTTGGTATTCGCAAGCACAGGAAGATTGTATCAAGCTGTTTTTGGTATTGCACAAAAAAAAAAGAACTGTCTCTATCAGTGACATATGTTTCGTAATCGAAATTTGGGTTATCATGGGTTACGTAGCAGGAGGAGTCACAACATCCATAATCGAATCCCGAGTGCATCAGTAAAAATGAGGGGAGAGGAGATTGATTGACATCGCTTCCAAAATACACATTTGTGACACTTTTACAACCCTGGGAACATATTTTATCCCTTCTTCCAAATTTAATAGGCCTTTTTATTCATTTTTTGATTAAAACAAAAAAGCATACAAACATACTCTCACAAAAAAGAAGCTTGTCACTCAAAGCGGCACACTAAAACAGCAATTAGCAAACACGGGCAACAGTAAACAAAGCCGGAAGGTGCAATCCGCTGATTGTACCGGCTGCACTACACACCCCACCCATTTCTCTTATCGATTGATCAATATTCATTCATAACCTGTCACTCCGAATGATACTGGTGCCCCTGATAGCATCGGCACAAACCCGTGAGATATACATGCGACAAAAACCCCGCGAATGGTCTGGGGCGACGACGAAAGCACGCTTCTTCTATCCTTAACCTTGTCGTCAGTCAGTCGGTCGGTCGGTCGGTCGAGGCTACAGCTAAGAGATAAGAGAGTGTGTCGGGAGAGTGTCGCGCGTCGGAAGCGATCGCAAAAAAGAACGAACACGTTGGCGACACAGTTACAATTAAATCCACAGCCGGTGGGCCCTTTTTAATAAACTGAATAAACTCCTTATGAACTCTCTTCTCTTGGTCCTACAAACCATCACCTTCCGACTAGCTAAGCAGCGAGGTAGCAAGGGAGTTGTCCGTTGCCCAAATGGAACGGATTCTTCGGTTCGGTAGCAGCACACACCGTCTCTAGCTTCACAAATCCGGAAAAGATGAACATTTTTCCCTCCTCCGGCTTTGCGGCGTCGTCGGCATAATATCAAAATATTAATAAACGTTCCACCTGAGGGATTTACAGATCACACGTACTCCCCAAAGGGAAGAGAAACCTTAATCCCAGGTTTTCCACGCATTTCCCCCACCAAACAGTTCAGGTCGCAAGTTGGTCGGGATGGTTCCTCCCGAAAATTTACCGCTGCTTTTGGGGAAGTTTGCACTATTGGGCCGTTCTGCCCGCGGTGTCAATGACCCGCTCAGTTGTGTTTGCCGTTCAGTTTAGTAGCTCTCGCTCAATTCGCGACGCCCGAGGGGAGGGATCGGTCGTCGGACTGGCGGTAAATGACGCACTTTTTTTTGTTGCAAATGCTAATAAATTCAGCCCACCGCGAACAGCGTACTGGTTTGGCAAAGGTTCAATTTCATCTCACCCTCTAAGCACCTACGGAAGAGGAAGAAAAAACCCCGTGGAGCTCTCTACCTTCATCCATTTTGCAGCGCGGCGGTGGATCGATAACGAACGGTGGCTGGAGCTGGGGAGAGGACCGGAAGTGGTCCGCAAAAAAACAACGAAAAAGCGGGGAGGAAAGAAGAGGTTTATGTCGAACCAGCTGGTCGGATTGTTGGGACCGAGGAACCAAGAAGCATAATGTCACCTTCTTCTTCTTCTCCTGGCGGATGTGGTTGCCGCCAGAACGGTGGCATCGATGGGGAGACCCACGGAGAGAGAGAGAGCAGAGGGAGGAAAACAATCTGTTAAATGGCCGTGTTTATTTGTTTGTCCAATGGAAGAGCGAGAGAGAGATCGAAAGATACACTAAATCCCACCAGTGTAATGAAGGCATTATGGATCTTCTCCATGCGCTGGAGGAAGAGAAGAACTCGAACCGGAACGACCAGCAACGCAATATTTGTTTTACGGACGGTACCATTTACCGTTTGCAGATAATTAGTAAAGTGTTGTAAAAATATTGAAGAAGCAAAAAAAAAACTTTTTTTTGGGCAATTAAACGGGCTTTGAACATTAATCTCTCCGCAAGCATCCGAGATTTTGCTGGGAGATTAAACATGCGTTCACACTTTTAATAGCATATTATTTTTTTTTAAATCGCACAACAACAACAGTGCTATTCATAAGAGCGAAGTGAGTGTTGAGTCTTGGCGAATAAATCTCTTCTGTCCCTTGGCCGGTCGATGCTACTAACGGCCATCAAAAATTTACATAATAACGTCCAAGCCCCAAAACACGTTGAACCGTTCTTCACGAAAAACGGTGCCGTCATCGAAACACACACACACACACACACACACTTCCACATACTTGGTTGTGTGTGTAGGACCGGTTAACGGGCCGTTTACACGAACACATAATTTTAGAAAAACTCATTTTTATAAATGAAACACACACGTGATAAAGCAGGGGAGAAGGAGGAGTAATGCCACAACGCACAGCTGTGACACACAACGACAAGGGGCCAATTCTTCTACCAGAGGGATTTATAGATAGAGCAGTGTCGTTCGCTCAGATTGATTATGACATTAAGAAAAAAAACTCACACACACAATCGCTCGACGACATTTTAAACATTCCTTTAATTGTTTACACTGCTTGAACAGTGTAGCCCGTTGGCATTAGAACGAAGCAAAGAAAGCGTTTGATCGTTGTACAGGGTTCGTCTTCCTTTGGCGCACAGGAGATCGTCGAAATTGCACGTGTACACCACTGTCATCGGACTACTGTGTGAGCTGCGAGGGTATAGCACACATAAAGTGTTCATACTAATTAACCAAAAATCGGGTTGTTCACACCGACCACACTGCATGATAGACTGATAAAACATGCGTCAACATCATGGCAGGATACGTTTCGTTTCGCCATCATACGATTGTTTATGCGACTGTGGCCCAGTACTGCTACAACCACCGCCATCATCACCACCGAAACGAAGTCTAACAACTGCAGCAGCGGTAAATTTATTATTTCATTATGGTTATATTCTAGGCCAAAAGCCGTAGAGCGCCAGGCGGGGCAATAAATGAAGTGGAAGCCTCCCCTTTGTGCTGTGTGACCGAGCAAAAATCAATTCGAATTAGAACCGGGAGCACTGGATGGCGCTGCTGCTGACCGCACCCGAGCCCCCCGAAGCGGGTCGTTTGCGGAGGTAAGGCAAGCACGGTGGTGCTATCTTGCGTCAAAGAATGGACCGAAAACATTTAACGACCCCTCGCGTCGGTTTGCTTTACGGCTGAAACTCGGTCAAAGTTCAGCTATTGGGGGGACAGTCGCGCCCTGTGCAACAGTGGCGGCGGTGGCGGCGTTCTTGCGTTCACCGGAACTTCCATCATTGGCCATCCAGTGGTGCCGCGCGCTCATTCGTCACGGCACGTGCTGTGCTGAGAAGGCTAGAGGTACAGTACCTTTGTTTGTAAGATTTCGAATAACTTTTTCTGTGCCAGACATAGGGACACAGAAGTCAAACTCATTCGCCAAGTGATTGGGGTATTTTTGATGGCCATTTAAGGAGAATGGCGAGAGAGAGAGAAAAAACTACAAATGCAGTATTATATTATACAGAGTATATGTTAAAAAAATAGAATAATTTCTTCATTCTGTAGCTCTCAAAAGTACAATTTAATGCTTATTTTATACGAAAATTGCATCTATGAAACGAATACCATGTACGTTACGCTGAACGATCCACAAGAGATCGACAAACATGGCATTACAATTGACTTCCCGCCGCCTGACATTGACATCGGCCACAGCGCGAGGGTGCTGCTGCTGCTGTTGCTGCTGCTTGACATGAATATTTATTATTAGAACACTTCATCGCTTTCCACACTTCATACTTCATGTGAGTCAGACAGTTTGGAATGTGGTGGTCGCGGGAGACTGCCATTGGAAGAAAGAACTCAATAAGAATGGGCTGGAACGTCATGACGCCAGATTGTGTGTCTGAAGCGATTTTACTATAAGCATCGTTTCCTACAAGATAAAAGATACTTCCCTCATGCAATAGGAAATGACCCATCCCATTGGGAAAAAATGACACATTCTAGCATTCACCGGGACACACATTTTAAAATCCTTCTTCCTCCCGCCTATAATCATTATTGGGTAAGTCGCAATCGCAAGTGTAATGGCTACACGAGTCTTCAATTTCCCTTTCGTTCTTCTGAATGGACAACTGAGACTCTTCCTGGCAAACCAATAATCGGACATAAAATCCCAGTTACTCTCTCTCTCACACTTGCTGGATCAGTCTGACCGATCGGCGTGAGTCGTTGGCAGATATCTCGAGACGTCTTCGCCAACGGGGACGGCAACGATTTCGCACCAAATACGGACAATAAAACCTTGCGAGACAGCAGCTTGCAAACCGGTTTGGTTTTGCATAACCAACAGCGCACGTCAAGCTGGAACGGACGAATTGGCCAGCAAGGCTTCGAATCAGCAAAGCGGGGGGAACTGTTTGTTTTGTACTTCTCACGCTGTGCGATCCTCCTCGTAAGTGATCGTGGGGCTGATCCTTCGGGGCTTCTTTCTTCCTCATTCCCACGAAAAGAACGCAACACGGAGGAGAGCGTTTGAAGGTATGACTCATCCATTTGAAGCTTTATTTGTGGAAGGCTTGGGGACAGCACGTGTTTGGCGTTACGATATTGGCAGTCCACACCCACCGGAAGAAATCCATCGATACCATTTGTCATAAGGCGTACCCTGGGGTGGCTTACAACTTTGTTTTAAAGGTTTGCAAAATTGACATTTCTTAAGGGATTTAACATAAAATTAAACGATATTACAATAAAAATACAACACATGAAACATAACATATACAAAAAGGATGCTTCTGCCGAAGAATTTCACAATAATGTGGCACATTATATTACAAAACCACCCAATAAAATCCACACAATCGATCGACAGCAGAATTGTTTCTTTTAACATGATTTTGCTGTTTAAATGTTGATTACTTTGGTATGTTAAATGAAGAATGACGTATAAAGCCGTACACTAAGAAACAAGTAACACAGCTAAAAAACACATTAACGGCTCGTCAGCATGAAGCAGCAGCTAGTAACACGGTTGACCTACATCATTAAGACCAGCAACACCGTTGCCGTACGTTACTCGAGCGAATTCATTCAAACTACAGCCAGCGAGCGCGTTGGGAACATTGCTGTTTTGAATGATGTAAAGCTACAAAAAGGAAGAAAAAAGTCTCCCGATTTGCGTGTCTCGAGCGCCTCCCCTACCAGCAAATGGTTTCACACACGACACATCGCAATCCGGACCGCCGCGTTCGTCATCACAGTCGGTTATCACAGAATGTGCGGCGCACACAATCTCGGGCGGCCTTATGATTGTCCACCACCCTCTCATCAGCCCATCCTTTACCGTGTGATGATTGTCCACCCGGTGCTTTACAAAAGTAGCTTAAGAACATTCGGCATAATTACACGTGCATCAAAGTAGGCCAGCAGCTGTAGAAAGTGTAGAAACTCCCGGCGGAGTTTCGCGTTCACAACCGTCACTGCAGTCCGCGCTCGCCTACCGTGTGCTTGGTGTGTGGCCCACTCCTCTCTTTCTGCTTTCATGTACAAGAGACCTCCCATTTTATCAACAACAAATTCGTAAGGGGGGCGCGAGAACGGGTAAAGCTAGAAGCGCCACACCCCGGGATGGCCAGCCAAGCATGGTGATGAAACGTGTGCGTAATAAAACTGAAATATTTTCACGTCAACGTTAGTCCAGCCGCAAGCCTAAACTCCAAAGGTGGTAAAGACGCGTGGCATTGTAGTGGCTACTACAGTAACTGTAATCCATCTAGTTGCCACTGGCCAAACACTATACACACGTGCACTGGAGCCATAGCAGCAAGCAAGCCGAACATGTAGCGCGTGCTTGTTTGTGCGCGCTACCTTTTTAAACAGAAAAAGGAGATAAAATTGTGTGAGTGGCACACAATTACCATATTCTTTTTCAACGGCGCTCCAAATTATGTACTACACTGTCAACAACACTGTTGTGTTGTGGTTTTTTTTATGCATGTCCATCGGCACGAATTTTATCACTAACCCTGTAAGCGCACTCGCCGCGGCGACCGGATGGCTCATCTTGTGCTTGTCGAGACTTAGAGATAAGCCTCATCATGCAAACAATGCTGTGTTGAAGGAGTCGCGCTCAACAACCGAATCGTGCTAGATCATAAAAGCTATGTGCAACTGCTGGGTAAAGAAGTAGTGCTGGTGGCGCCTGGCAGCATAAGATGCATTATGATTTTCACAATACAAGTGTATAAAGGGACACATCAGCAAACACTTGCAACAATCCCCTTTTTTCTTATTTTTTTAAATAGATAAAAAGGGGTTTTTCATGCTCGGCGTTCATGCCACTTTGTACAGGCTTTCTTGGACCTTAATAAAGGTGTCACGCAATCAAACACAGCCAAGTCCTTGCTACGAGGAGTTGGGTTGGGATGGGAATAGATCGCTTCTGGTCGTGCAGGAGCCGATGCGTTTATCGAGTCGATAATTGAGCCTGCATCGATCAGGCAAGAATAATGCACCTTTTATTCAGCCAACCGAGGTATGTCGAAGTTGCTTTAATAAATGTTTGTTTTGAAAAGTTTACCTTTAAGTTGGTTTCCTGGGCTTGAATCGCATTGAATTATAATGCAATTATCCTGATTATTAAAACGGTTTAAATAATTCCACTAAACACCAAACCACCAATAATTTAAAAATCAACAAAATACTTCACTTTATAAAGACTAACGAGAAAAAATGTTTTTAATTTTAAAACATTTTATACTTTTAATGTATTAAGTCCCAATTTGATTTTCACGTAGAAGCGTTTATTATTTTTAAATTATTTTGAATGGCTTGCACTTCATCCGTCATTAAAATATTCTTGACTTTAAAAATATTGTCGTTCGCTTGTAATATTGTGAAAATTCCGTAGGTTCTACCATATTCTATGACGCTGAGCCAAACTGTTGAACGTTAAGTTTGGCCGCAAAATGAGAGTATAAATCAACAAGAGCATTGACACCGGGCAAAACGTCCGTCGCCGGTGTAACAAATCACACACACACACGCGCGTACCCTCTCTGATAGAACACACTAGCAGCAACAATCGAAACCGACATAAATACTGCTCTAATATTATCCAACCCCAACTCCCAACACGCTGACTGCTATTACTACTATATTGACTACTGTCACGAACATGTGGAAGACTGAGAAGCCCAGCAGTAGAGTAGGAACCAAAACACACAAGCCACCGCAGACGCAGTGTAGATAATTGGACCCGAAAGCAATTGAGATCAACTGGTGAGGTCTAAAAGGACGAGAAAAGATTCATTTTTGCCGCATAGCGATAGTTACAGACCGTGGCGCAATAGACGGTCCCTCTCTCCCCGCAGGGGTCCGAGTAATTGTTGGCCATCGTGTCGTGTAACTTATTGCAGGATGAAAAATGACTGATGCGATTGTGATTGTGATTGAAGGGACTTGCAGAAAGCAACGTGAGCTACCTCTCGGACCAACAACACGATGGGCGAGTACGTACAACGAGCATTGGAGGATTGTTGCTTCAATAACCAAAATAGCGCACCGGCAAAACGCCCGAACTGCGCCATCATCTTCCACGGGCGACGTATTTGCGTAAATCGCGTAAAACATCAGTGCTGCGAATGCTTTCCGACAGAACCGGTGACATCTTTCATCAATCATCCATGAAACAGACACTGGGTCCAACTTTGCCTACATCGCGGCACCAAATGAACGACTTAGGCTTTCCCTATTTTCGTACGAGTTTTACTCCTCCACTGCTGTGCAATACCGACGAACAGTCGTCCATCGTGGTACAGCCAAAGTGGTTAAGAGATTATTGAAAATGGAAACAACAGAAACAGAACCAACATTAAAGCAACACTGAACACCGCCAACCAGTCGGGCCGGGTGCACGCACCGTTTGGCACAACCGTTTGGCAAAACTGGAGCTGGAGAAAGTATTTCCACCCATAAAACATCCCTTTTGACGGTCGACGGCAGCAGCACCGATTGCAAATGATCGAGTGAATTTATTTAGGTTAGCCGGGGAGGAGGGTTAAGCATTTTCGATTTTGTTCCTTTTTTCACCGACTGAGAATAAGGGTTGGGGTCAGGCAAAGTGGTACAAGCCGCGTAATTAACAACGATTTATTTGTACGTTTTACACAGCCGGCAAAACAAAATAAAAAAAAAAAACTGAAGCCAAACTTTCGGTTCGAAGTGCAAAACAAATGTACTCGCTTTTTCTTTTCTTTTTAGAACAATTATTTATGCACACAACGAAACCGGGTGGTGGAGAACTTTGCACAAAAGGGAAATATGCAAAAAAAAACCTCCGCAATGCTCATTCAGAAAAGCGCCAGTTGGCGCTTTTATATGTTCTTCTACTCTGTCCGGGGGCAAAACCGGCAAACAATTACCGTACATACACACACAAACAAAGTATGATAGCGATCAAGCTTTATCGTGCATTTGTGTTTGGCGTGGGTTGGCTACGTTCGTCCTACTGCAACTCGATGCTGTCAACAGATAAGACGTTTAGGCTAACGAGCTATCCCTGCTGCTAAGGGCCAAGAGGTTGACGTTCGTCTGGCCTGAGAGAGAAAAAAAGGCCCCACAATGTATCATAATGGCCATTATTGTGGATTTGTTTGTGATTTAAATGGTCGCACGATCATTTCAAGAGAAAAGACGTGCCGAAAATCATACATACATATCAAATCACGCACGTTTTCGTGTAGCGGAACTTGGGGCAAGTGTGCCACCTTAAGCATTTCAAGTTATAACTCACTAAAACGTGTTTTTCAAAAGCCGATTTAAATCTCATAACCATTTTACATCTATTTCCTCACTTATAAATGAGTTTCGCTTGAAAAAAGTGCAAACAAAACAGTTTTTGAAGCGTTTTAAAAAGGGTCCAAAAAGACGTTGTTTTTTGGGCTATGGGGCAAGAGTGCCACTCGTATGGGGCAAGACGGCCACCTGGTTAAAATAACCGTGTTTCTTAGATAATTGGAAATTATTACGTTTATACCACTAGTATATGTATTCCTACATGTATTTAGTCCTCAATGAACCCTTTTTGACCACCAACTGTACCACAATATGGTTTGTTACTGTTCTGTTTTTCCGGGGTGGAATCCGCTCACAATAGCGCACCATTCTGCAGCACGCTACAACAATGTTTACATTTTTGACAGCTCGCGCCTATGAAAGATGGTGGCACACTTGCCCCAAACAAAGATGGCACACTTGCCCCAAAAGTTGTAACTTTTTTGAAATTGAATTTTTCAGTGACAAAAAGAAATTTTTTTTTCAACTAAACCCACAAAAAATTTCACGTTTTCTCAGCTATACGGTGGTGTAAATATTTTCTCGGTTGATTGTTCGCACGATTTTTGAGAGCTTATTTGGTTAGATTAAAAAATTATAATATTCTGCTCACTTTTGAAACTCAATATAAATCAGTTTAAAACAATGGGAAATATCGATTGGTCTATATGAAATTAGGCTCAGAATACCTAGTCATTGGAAAGCAACCAACTGTATACACAATTGATCATTAAATTAAAGTTTTTAAGGAAAAATGCTTGGTGGCACTCTTGCCCCGTATGGCACACTTGCCCCAAATTCCGCTACGTATACCTTCCTCTTTCCTTTATCACTCTCTCTGTGTGGTGTGGCGGCAAGGGAAAAGATATTCATTGAAATGTTAACATTAGGAGCCGCCTGCAAATGATATTTATAACGCAGTCATTTGCACTTTACAATTTTAAGCGATTGCTCTGTCCACTTTTACGCATCAATCGGCCCCGAATGAATATCGGCGAAAGTGCGGCGGCAATGAAGGTGAAAGGAATCGTTTAATGACACCTTAAATTATCCAGCCGTTGTGCCTTTTTTTTTTGGTCTTCTACATTTCACTTTTGAGACGTCGCGTGTGCGCAGCTTCGTTTTGGGGGCATGATTTCGTTTCCGATATCGAGGCGGCCACAGGTTTTTAACAGGTTTAATTTATGCCACAGACGGTTGTAAAGTTGCTGTGTCCAATGGCAATTTAAGCATAACGGGGGAGTAAGTCGTATGATGCTGCCTCGAAGGATGGGGTGAAAATAAATGCAATTAATGCTGGCATTTTATGTTTCGTTTCAGGAATTTACAAGAAGAAGGGGCACAAGGGACCAATTCAGAAGTGAACATACATGATTCCATGATTTCTTATCGATTGGCTTTCATTTAAAATAGGATAAGATGTGAAAGCTAAACCGTTTTGTCACAAATTTGGAATAACTTACTTAGAACTTAGAATAACAACTCATACAGAAAACACTTAAAACAGCGATGAGGACAAACTTGTATGCCTAAAATGTTCATGTGTTGCAACTGATTTTAATCATTTGTTTTAAATTATATTAAAAAAAAAAGTCAAGCCCGAACAACACCAAACCCAACCATCCCATCCTAAAGGTCATCTAATCTCGTACCCATCTTAAGTACCGGCTGCCGGCGGGCTCCACACAAACGCCTTGGCACGCCCATTAACCCACTAAGCTACCGGGTAAGATAGGTAGTAAAGGAAACGAAATATACTTCGGCCCCGGCGTTCGAGTGCTGTACAACAAATCAATCCGCCAAAAGCCACCTCCCCCCGGGCGGCCAGATGCCAAACCTCTTTTTCCGGCCACACGCTTGGATCCACACCCGCTCAGAAGTACCGCGGGCAGATAAGCCGCTCAAGGGAGTAGAGATGACGATGTAGTGGATTAGCTCCTTTTCCTGCGTTTTATAGGTCACCAGAACATACACACATGTTACTATTTCCAGAACTGTCCCTATAAATAAAAGGTGTTGTTTGGTGCTCAGTTTTCCTTCTGGAAACTAGTGATGGGTAAATACAATTTTTTTCCGGAGTCGGATCGATCCGACTCCGGCACCCCTCGGAGTCGGACTCGGAGTTGCTCCGGACTGTTTAGCGGGGGGGGGGGGGGGGGGGCAAAGGGGAAAACCCTCGGACTCATCAACTCCAAGTCCGGATCAGTCCGGATTACTCCGGATCACTCCGGATCCGGAATGACTGTCCATTATCGTTTAGACAATTCTTGATGAGCTCATTGACTTTCAAGTCGTACATCGAATATGTACGAAAACTGATCCGGACTGATTCGGACTGATCCGGAGTGATCCGGAGTTATCTGGAGTGATCCAGAGTGATCCGGAGTAATCCGGAGTGATCCGGAGTGATCCGGAGTATTCCGGAGTAATCCGGACTGATCCGGAGTCGAATCCAGTTATGATCCGGAGCTGGAGTCATATTTTGCGCACCGGAGTCGGAGTTGATCCATGACTCCGCTCCGGATTACCCATCACTACTGGAAACACACAACGTAGAGCGACACATCGTGTAGAAGTGTAGGAAAGATTTCATTTCATGTGTACTGTCACCAAACCGATGCGCAGCGCAGCGGCGCGCCGTCGTAAGCAGCGCAATGTTCAATGAAAAGACAATCATGTGCAATCATTAGGCACACTTCGGTGAGCAGCAGAAGCAAGCAAGTGGGTGGAAGAGGCCGCGCGAAGTGCACGGAAGCGGCTATTGAATTGCTGTTCGTACAATGAGTACCCAATAGAGCGAACACGATCGGTGGAAGGACCAGCGTCTGGAACGATCGGTCGATCTTGCTAGAATGTAGCAGCGCTGGGCGGAAGTAACACAAATGCAGTTTGAACGGCAAATGTGTATGTTATATAATTAAAGATAAAATTAGAAATAACGAAAAAAATGTGTTCCAATTTCAAATTTAGTCTAACAGAGTTTTCCAGGGGTTCTCATAGTTGTGGGACACTTCCTTGACTATTTCTTATTGGAAGTGAACTTCATATTGTAGGAATAGGACTCTGCGGCACCCTATTTGGTCAGGCTCCTTGGATTTGGATTCCTATTAGATTTGTCCAACAATCGTGCCATAGAGTCCGATTCCCATTACATGAAGTTTATTTCACTTAAGAAGGAGTCAATAAAGTGTCCCACAGGTATGAGAACTCCTGGAAAACCCTGTATGCCATTTACATGTTCCGGTTCCGGAAATCGAAGACAATATTAAACGAGCATAACGGACAATTTGAAGCAGAATTTCAACGCCTTCTTCGATCGCACAACTAAAACCTGGCAAAATGGTGTCAAATTCAAAAGGTGAGTTAAGCAAAGCTGTTACCAAGGTCCTTGAAAGAGAACAGGTCAATGCGTTTAGAGTAAATTGACAGAAAGCCATGGGAAAATTTTGACAGTTAAATTGAACATTGTTTTTGTTTAGCGATGGACGTTGCTATGGAGTGAATAAGAGTTTTGTTCAACATTTTGCACTCATTTCCTGTTAGAATATTACAAGAATTAAAATCCACCTAGAATATTACATGGCTGATACAATCCAAGGATCTCTTTTATGATTCGTCGGCGAGTTAGAAGCAGAAGCGGTATGCATATTGTACCAGTGTGTGCCGATCCGATGTTTCATTTTACTTTCAGTGTTTAAATGATAGTAAATAGGACTTCTGTTACCCAGTTGGAACATATAAAGTGCTGTTTTATGCCTGTTTAACTTTTCGTTCTTCCAGCAGGACTGTTGCAAACGGTAGTGATTCGTGGCCACGGAATGGCAAGCAATGAGGTTATCTGTATACAGAGAAGATTGCAATTACAATTCCTTTATTCTCCAGAAGCGTTTGACCGCAAGAAATTTAACCAATATAATTTTTCTGATAGTAAATTCGTTCACTTTTCCACGTTAATTATTAGCCGTTTTTTGTCAACACTTTTTCATGAAACTGTCAAAAGCGAGATGAAAATGGAAACCTAGCAACGGGCTTTGCATCGACCTGTTCTCCTTAATAGATCTTGGCTGTTAAAATAGCTAGCAAAAAGTACGTTAAAGAAGGCTAGTCAACAATGAAATACACTAAAGATGAACGACATACTGTTATTGGTTTAAAATGCTCACTCCACCACAGAAATGTCCCTATAATGGTGTGATTTTAGCCCAGAGTCCATTCGTCACAATAAACGTCGCTGGTGTGTGTCGCCTTTCGCAATGGCTTTTTCTCCAACCGCGCTTCTCATAAATCTTTAGACGAACCCACATTAGAGAATGTGGACCATAAATATCAACTAAGGCTTGCTCCCGCTCTCGCTCTTGCATGCTTCTCATCGTTTACATATTTTTCCACGCTTCCTTTCCCTGGCTGGCTTCCCGAGGTAAGATGGGAAGTTTTAGACAGCTTCACACTCGCACCGCACCACTCCACTGCCGATCAGAGCTCAGCCAGTTCAGTGCTAATCGCTCGCATCGTTATGAGTTGACTCGACATGCCTCATGGAGCTGTTGGATGGATTTCTAATGTAATAATTAGTCTACCGACCGTGCGTGCAAGGAAGCAGCAGCAGCAGCAGCATGCGTTCCAGTTGTTGATGGGGCAATATCTTCGCAACGTTGGACGCAGTTTAAACAATACCATGTATCTTCATCACGCCCGGACAACCGGAAGAAGCTGCTGAGATGCTGTACACACACACACACACACATAGTGTTTTAAACAAAATCGATCCCGTGTTCGAACTACATGGAAAGGGAATACGTCCATCATGCGACGGAGAATGAAAAGCAGCAGTTCCTTTTGCACTTTTGGAAGAAAGTAATCGGAGGCGGCAATAGTAAGTCTAACATCTGCTAAAGGCAAGTGGTGCCCGACCAGTCGACAATGGAAGAGGAGGGGAAAATGCTTCTACAGGGAGCTGTGCCCGTAGGGAAGAGTCATGCGTACACACACCGTCACAATTCGTAGACGCATTCCCACCCCGCGGTTCATTTTTAGAATCTCCTTGACATCGACACTTGGAAGACGATGATGTCGCCGACCGGCATCATGGTGCGTCGTCGTCGGGTTCGGCTGCTCCAATGCCAAATAGGGTGGGCACAATACACCCGCCGCCACGGTTGCCATTGCGCACACCCGGAGGGTGACTTTTTGTTACAGTTTGTGGCGCGCGTGCTTTGTTTTTCCTTTGCGCGAAAGTGTGTGCGTTCGAAATTCCAATGTTGCAATCGGGCACGACGGGGAGAGACAGGCGCAAGCGGGAACATACCACCGGGACGGGACGGTGGTTTAGCTCAATGAAAATATTTAAAACACACACACACATATATACATCGCTACTTTCGCATCCACATGCCGGATATCCGGTCGGGCGCGTGTATTTGTTTGAGGGGAGAATGAAGCAGAAAAAAGTAGTTGGGCTTCCTGACCGGGACGGACAGCAGCATAACGCACAGGTTGAGCATAGGAAAGTGCCGCTGCGTGTGTGTGTGTGTGTGTGTATGTGCATAGCTGCGAAAACCGTTCGATGTATTGGATATACATGTGGCTTGCAAATTGGGCACACAAATGTGGTCAGCGCAACTTTCTTTTTCTCCACACTCTATTCCGCGCACTGCACACAAGCGAAAAGAAACACAATTTTGGCCTTTCATAAGACGACGAACCGAGATCATCAACAACAAAAAAAGCCTTTCTATTTCTGTTGTTGCTAAATGTGGCGTGGCGTTTTGGCACTACAATAAGGACGGTCCACACAGACGCACAATGAACTTAAGAACAATTTTGCATTTTTTTCCTTCTAATTTTCTAGCCAAATGTCATTTGGACGGGTGAGCAAAATTTAAGTCCGGTCTTTTCAAAAGCGAAACCTTTTCGGTACAGTAGGGGACGCAAGTTTGCTTACGGTGCCTTTTGCGAACCTAGTGGTGGGAGCTCGGAATCGAACCTACCCGATTCCGATACAGTGTTCGCAATCAATTTCGGAGCCGGTTCCGATGCTAGAATCGATCCCGATTCCGTAGCCGATTCCGGAATTGACTCCAGAGCCGATCCCGAAGCCGACTCCGAATCCGGAATCGTATGCGGAATCGGAATTGGCTCAGGAATCGGAATCGACTTCGGGATCGGAATCGTCCTGGGAATTGAAATTCGCTCCGGAAACGGAAACAGAATTAATTTCTGAATTGGAATTAGCCCCGGAATGAGAATCAGGTCTTGAATTAAAATAAGAAGTTTCAGCAAACAAATCAGTCCGAGCATTTCCATAAGAATGGATCGTTTTCAGGCAAATTTGGATTGTTTGCGGCTATCAATTCGTATCATTGGGTACCCAAACGCCTATTCTTATGGAGATGCCGAAACCGACTCTGATTTCGAACCCGATTCTGATTTCGTAGCCAATTCCGTTTCCGGACCTGATTCCGACCCCGGAACCTATTCAAATTGCGGAACCGATTCTGATTCCGTTGCCGTTCCGACCCGATTCAGGAAACTGATTCCGGACCAACTATCAGGAAACGATTCCAGAAAACTTCATTTTTCCTATCACTATTCTGAACAAAAAAACACATCTCCACTTCTCCCTTCAACAACAACAACAACAACCCCCTCTCCCCCTCCACCCCTTTGAACGAAGCATAAATCCAGCCATCTTTGATGCCGGAGAGTAAAAAAGGGATTTTTAAAACACAAGAAGGATTGCGTGTTATCGCTTTTTGTTTAAAAAAGCATCACAGCAACCCAGGAGAGTATTTTTGCTATTCCACCTGGCCAGGGCATGGTCACGAGAGAAGAACAAGAAGGAGAGAACCACGAAGATTCGATGCGCGCACATGCTCTTGACACTGGCACTGGCGGGGCGGTATATCGAGCACGAGATTTGTTTTAACAGCTCAGCCCGCAAACGCTCGCTCTTACTTCACTTCGTCCTCCTCGCCACAGAAGGGTGTGCTGCGCCTCGAGGTTGCGCTTCCTCGATTCCGCCCACTCTAGGGGCGCTCTGCTTTATCATTTCCTGTCTGTGATTTTTGCCAAGCCAAGTGAAGTAAAAGCGGCAAAGTTTATGAGAGGAAGGGCGCCTTTTCTCTTTTTTTTACAATCAGCATCGTAAACATCGTACGCGCCTTCACACACACACGCATCACACACAACAGGGAGACACAGAAAGCGGAAGATGAGGAGGCCTTGAAGTGCACATGCGGGCAAGCAAATGGATTTCCGTCTGTCGCGCTTCTAACACAGCTTCCCCATTTAGCACCTTCTTTTAGAGGAAAACCACATCCACTCCCACATGTTTGCAGCCGGTTGAGCAGTAAAGCCGAAAAAAAACTGTTCTTTATTCGCTAAAACAAAGCGGCAAATGTTGCTTACCTGTTCCTTTTTGTGTAGGGCAATTGAGTATGTGTGTGTGTGTGTGTAATTAATAATGCAATACCGACGACGACAACGTCAATTGCCGTCGCAAACGCCCTACACGTATGTTAGGGAGTTGATGATGCTGCTGTTGCTGTTGCTGTTGCTGTTGCTGTTGCTGTTGCTATTGCTACCACTGCCACCCGCTTTTACTGCTACAGCAGACACATTAAAACGGTAACGGTACACACGCGAAACACTTGATCGAACACACCACCGCACACATGCACACATACACACACACAGCCACTGTGCGTTTTCTATGGCAACAATTTCTCTCCGGCCTATTATTTCCGGCCGCGGATTCTAGACACCGAAACGCACAGGTGGGCCGCCGCCGAACGGGAAAACAGAACGGGATACACACACATACACATACACAGGCACACACAAGCACACACACACGCAGTGCTCAGTGCAAACTTAAGCGAGCATTTTTTTGCTGCTTTCTTTTTCCGGCAACGCACACAACAACACTGCACTGAACACGGGCCCGATTTACACAGCCAATGCACATGCACGCAGCATTAAACACTTTTTTGCACGAATTTTTAAGCAGGTTTAGTAGAAAAAAAAGGATTACTCTTCCTGCACTGTACCGAAACGAAAAAAAAGGGAGCCGCAGGTTGTGGAACAGGGAGGGCTGCTGATGGCCCCGTGACAAGTGGCCACTTTCTGTTGGCGATACCGTGCGTGGCGCGGCTGGGGCTGGGCTGCCAATCCGTTGCTCGTCGGTGGGATGTGAGACGTTCCTGGTGGTAGTGATGGTGGTGGTGATGATGATGTTGCAGCTCAGTGCATCGCGGTTCGCGACGGAGACGGACACACGGGAAACACACACTACAACAGCACGGTTGGGAAATGCATTGTTTTCGGAGCGGTACTTGGGAGCAGCGAACCTTTCTCACTGGAGCAATAGATCCCACCGTTCGACCGGAAGGGAGCTGCAGCAACAATGGGACTTTGCCAATGGGGTGTGTGTGTTTGAGCTGGTGCGTGCGGTTGCGAGGTTGGACCACCTGTGCTGGACCACCTTGATAGCTGCTGTCACGAACGTTTGGTGACGCCATGATTGGAGCTGTATGGAGTGACAGCAAAACGATAAGTTTGAAAGTTGGGGTAAAAATGGGAAATAAGAATGAGAATTTTTGAGTAATTTTTTTTCGTGCGACAGCGGACGAAAATAGTTGCTGGACAAACCTAACTGTGGCATAATGTTGATTTTATTGCTAGATTGCTGGTTTTAAAATTGAATACAATGATGAGTTATGAAAATTCATCTATTGAGCAAACCAGTGAAGCTATAAGGCTTTCGTTTTTTACGGAAAATTTTTTTTTTACTATTCAACGAAAAAGTACCGTTTTAGATGGAAAACTAAAATTTCGAAAACAACACTAAGGTCGAAAATACACCGACCGGAATTTTGCGGCCGCGGAATTCCGCCTGCTGTCAAACGCATATACAAAGTGTTAACGGTTACTTTCCCGATCTGTCATATCGATACATTTTTCAGCAAGCGGAATTCTGCGGCAGCGAAATTCCGGTCCGTGTATTTTCGGCCTAACACTGCTGCTAGACGACCCAAAAAAACTTCCGCGACAATTTTTTGCGACACTTTCTATCTGTCAAACCGTCCTTGTTTTAGCACGAATGTATGGCTTACTTTGATCGTAATGTCGCGAAACGCGAGCGTTGCCTTTCTGTGAACATTTCACAAACCCGCGACAATCACGGTTGCCTCTGATTTTGTTCTAAAACTGAGATGTTGTTTTAGAACAAAGAGCTCGCAGAAAATTTGTCGCGGTACAAAAGTTGGTCGTCTAGAAGCAGTGTAACATGTGAAAAAATACCCAAGCGTAACAAATCCACTAAACGACCACTAAATGGGTTCTAAACGACTCAAGCTCTTTACCTAAACGGAATATAGTAAGACTTCGTTTAGCAGACGGTGAACAGCTGATGCATTCTAAAAATAGCCAAAAAAAAGCTGGTGGCGCCATCTGTTGGTGGGATACCCAACCAGTGGAGCGCTTTCTTCGCTTTGAGAGCTTTCTCCTTCCCTCTGTACTGTTATATGGTTTCGCATTGAAGTTATGCACCGCTAGAGCTAGAACCACTGACAAACCGACGTGACACTTGCGTTACAAAACTGTCCCACACGAAAGTACTGTCATTTGCAATGAAGGCGATCACCTTTGTCAAAATGATCTCTGTTTCGGCCGCTTAGATGGAAACAACTTTCCCAAGTACAAATGGCAGAGGAAGTGGCAAGATTTTATGAAAATAATTGGACAAAATACCCAGAAAAATCATTTGATGGGTTTCCAAATCAATACAAATGATGTGAGAAGTGAATAAAATATTCTTCATCAGCAGTTGGGGAGGAAAACAAAAAATGTTTTTAGCAGTTTCTCCTCTATGTCAGTGTAGTAAGTGAATCATTATAGAGATGGCGCTAGTGTTTAACGTATTTTCATTTGAAATAAGGAGACAACTTTTGAAGCTCATTTTGTTCGAAGTGTCACGTCGGTTTGTCGGTGCTAGAACGGCGAAACGATTGAATAAATACTAAACTTCAATGTGTTGATTTGTACAGAAGCAAGTGAGATTTGAGTAATGGTCGTTGGTGTTGATACCCACGTATTCATATACATTTTTGCTCAGAAAGTTAGAAAGCTATATAGGTCATGATTAGATGAAACTTGTCGAAATACATTGCAAGAAAAGGACAGCAATATAATGATGAGTTGTAATATGCCTATATCTATTAAGCAAACCAATGAAGCTATGGAGCTTTAACTTTTTTCTATGGATATTTGGAGATACGCGGTTTTCTAAATTTGTCAGATTAAATGTCAAATCAGTACAATTTGCTTCAAGTTCGGTATAAATTGCATTTTTGCTAACAAATTGAAACCGCTTAAAAGCCAGAAATATTCGAATTTTCTGCACGAATCATATCAAATAATTGATAAAATGTATGAAAGTACTAAATTAAATAAAAAAACACGAGGAAACAACAGTATTTTAGTCAAAAAACGTGAAACTCTACTTACACGGATATTCGAGTTACGCGAATTCGTCGGGAACGCTGCAACCGCGTAACTTGGGAACAGGCTGTAGTTTACAGACAATCGAAGCTCGCCTAGCAAAAGCAGATTTTATGCATGTTTGGACAAATTGTTGCCCTTTGAGTCAAACACCCACTTTTTCCAACAAAAAAAAAGCGCATTCAACGAGACCATCTCCCAATGGAAGTTCTCTTTTTTATTCTACTTCCCTTTTTATCTGACAAACAGAAGCTCAACATGGCTACCAGTGACACCGATGGCCCAACCTCTCACTACCTGTCATTCGTTGTTTTTCGTAGCTTTTTCACGCGAAGAGACGACGTTTTCTTACGCCCGGGCCACCGAAAACCGCGTTTTTCGCACGTTTCCGCAAAATTTAGTGAAATTAATCGCATCCCCGTAGGAAATACTTATCCTCATCGAGTGAATGACACTAGTGCCGATTCGGTAGCGAACGTTTCAACGCCTTTCTTTCTGCGGTGCGGATTCTTGGCCTAGGGTTTGGGCAAACACACCACAGCAAACACAGACAGAACGCGCCGCTTGCTGCCCCGAACGGACCGAGTGCAAACCTGAGATCTTGCAAATAAAGGAAAAGGGCTGCCGCCGTTCACAGTTTGTGCTTCATTTCGCACTGGCCTAAAGATGAACGTCGAGGAGGAGGTGTTTCGTATTCAGAAAAAGCTGGGCAAAATGACTTCCCTGTCGGACGGATCGGTAAGAAGCGCGCTTGTGTGTGTCTATATGTGTATGTGTGTGTGTGTGTGGGTGCATATTGTTCTTAGGGTGGGCAAAGGGGGATGAACAAAAATCTATGCTTTCCTTCTCTCTTCCGTAGAATGATGATGCTTCTTTATGCGATATTTTGCAAGCTCAAAAACTGGCAAGCGCGGAATACAGTTTTACATTGCAGGAAGAAAAGCACTGAACATCGTGATGGGAAATAGTAATCATGATGAAGACCCTATCCCCGCAGTGTGCATCTCATTTCCCGCTTTGTTGGTCGGAAATGTAAAACGCTTTCCATGCCTCACTGGAAAGGGTAATGCGAAACAAGCTGCTGTTTGGCCGATTATACGTATAGAAGCTTTTTTACACCCCTTGCCGGTGCAGTTCAACCGAGCACTATATGGCCCCCAGGCCGTTCCGCTTCGGTGGCTTTGGAAATTGTGGTCTGATATTATTTTTTAATGTACTAGAAATGTTGAAAATCATATTTCATTCCCTGTATTGGGCCTCAATATTGTCAGCTTCTGTGAGAGATTTTGCACAACGTTCGGCCTCGTTCTCTCGTTCAGCAATACCGTACCGTTGCGGCTATTTTGTCGAATCGCCATACGTTTTGCGTAATCTTTGCCAAACTCTGTGGTGAGTCGGCGAGATGCTTCGCCTGACCCACACACAGCCATCAGGCTGTGAAGTGTGCTTCACGAACCGCCTAAACACAGTGGCGATGTGTGAGATTTTGGTGTGTTTTCAATCCGCCCTATGCGAGCGCGCGCGCGAAAAATACGCCCCCCGTGCGGTGTGCTGGTTTAGCCAAGCTCCAACGCTAAAATGCTCTTCGCTTGAAGTCGATAGCTTCACTGCCCGGAGGGTCCGCTCCTCAATCGATTGCCCGTGCCGTAGTGGTGTGCCACTTTAATCGGGTTTGTCGTGTGTGAGCGTGTGTGGCAGCGAAAAATATGCTCCTCCACACACGGGGCAAGGAAGCTGCGCTGTGTTCTAGTTGGCAAACGATGGGCTGGGCGGATCGCGCTCGCTCGCCATCGTCAAACTGTGCTCTCCCAAAGCAGCTTGGTTCGGGTGAGCCGGCACAAAAACGCGCGCGCGCACGCGCACACACACACACACACACGCTCCCGTCGTACGCACTCGTGGGGTGAAAAATGAGAAGCGAGAAGAAGCGGGTAACGCTCACACCGTACCAAGCGCAGCAGCGCGCTGCTTTTGAGAAAGAGCGAATCGGGAGAGTAACCGGTTTTGCATCCAAAACAAAACACAATACCCAAACAAATAAGATGCACGCACATATACACACATATCCACCGTACAACGAATGCATCCAGTTGCAGTAGGCGGGGTGAATCGAAAAGGGTTCGAATGCGCGAAGCGTCCCTCTTTGTTTGAAATTGCGTTAAAATAACACTAATAAGCGTTATTTTTCTATAATTTTAGGGCCAAGAGCAGGCACTCGATTTGCTGCGCGAGCTGCAGCGGTTAAACATCGATCTGGATATACTGACGAAAACGCGCATCGGCATGACGGTGAACGAGCTGCGCAAGTGCAGCAAGGACGATGAGGTGATCAGCCTGGCCAAGTCGCTGATCAAGAGCTGGAAGCGCTTCCTGGCCGGCACGCCACCGTCGAAGGACGGCTCGAAGGATTCGTCCAAGTCGTCCAGCAAGGCGAGCAGCAAATCGAGCAGCAAATCGTCCGACAGTGCAAACGCCGGATCGGGCTGCGCTGGCGGTGGCGCCGGCGGTGACAAAGCGAACAGTGGCAGCGGCGGTACCGGCGGTGGTGGTACCGGCGGTGGCAACAAAAAGGACTACGAGCGGGAGAAGGAAAGCAGCAAATCGAAGGCTCCCCCGTCGAGCGGCATGTCGTCGCAGTCGAGCAACACGACCGATGCGGTGCGGCTGAAGTGCCGCGAGATGCTGGCGAATGCGCTGCGCGTCGATGGCGAACCGCCCGAGGGCTGCCAAACGCCGGAAGAGCTCGGGGAGGAGCTGGAGGAGGCCATCTTTGTGGAGTTTAAAAACACGGACATGCGGTACAAAAATCGTGTCCGGTCGCGGGTCGCCAACTTGAAGGACCCGAAGAACCCGAGCTTGCGGGCGAACTTTGTGAGCGGCGCCATCACGGCCCAGCGGCTGGCCAAGATGACGTCGGAGGAGATGGCGAGCGACGAGATGAAGCATCTGCGCGATCGGTTCGTGAAGGAGGCGATCAACGACGCGCAGCTGGCGACGGTGCAGGGCACCAAGACGGATCTGCTCAAGTGCGGCAAGTGCAAGAAGCGCAACTGCACGTACAACCAGCTGCAGACGCGAAGCGCTGACGAACCGATGACCACGTTCGTGATGTGCAACGAGTGTGGCCACCGTTGGAAGTTCTGCTAAAACTAAAACTAAAACTAAAACAAAAAACAACAGGTTCGTTCGATGTGTTGTGTGCGAGCGCGCGCGCGAGATGTGTTCGATTTATGTCTCTTGCTCGAGATCTATGGTTTCCATTCATTCACAAACGGGAGCGGCGTTTGTTGTGTGGAATGTGGAAGACGCTGTCTTTGTCTTTTTGCAATGATCGTAACGAAATGGACGATGATTGTGGCAACCTTCACCAGATAACGTGTTCTGGCAGGAGGTTCGGGGTTTTAACTAAACATACTGGCCAACCAACCAACGTTTAACTGTGCGTACCAGCAAATGGCCCCAATGTGTTGGGCAAAATACATAGCAGGCAAATGCTTACGGCATTGTGGGTTGTGCGGACGCTTCACGTCGATCTTTGAAATAATTCAGTTAATCAACATTTGTTTGTGTAAACCCAATTGGCACACTCTTTTACATTTATTAAGTTTACTTCTTTTTGCTTACTGAAATCATAAACAATAGTCCAATCTTTGCTATCAATTTTAGATTCTAAACATCCCAAACCCACGGATAAACATATGGACGATAAAGATGTGCGTTCGTACAATTTCTCTTGAATGCAAGAAAACGAAGGGGGAAAATCAATTATTCACTGTCGGCCGCACTAACATGGAAGATAACGGATTGTAAAAGGGTGAAGCGATCCTTTGTCGAGTGAAAATGAATCCGGTTTTAAAAAAGAAAAACAAACAAAATTTACAAGCGTTTCGTCGTACGTGGAAAGCGTACAAACCGTACAAACAGAACATAACACACATAACCATCATTAACATTACAAAGGATCAGTAACATTAGTCGATAGAAGAAACTCCAACAATACAAAACAGCAGACAAAACGGCGTGCGCAAAGGCTGGTTAGCGATCTCAGTGGTAACAATTGCACCCGCCAACATCGGCCCCACAACGATGCGGCGGGTGTTAATTTAATGCGGCTAACCGTCCTGGCGTCACGCTCTACTATACGATAATGATGGCGGGATCACTACAAGGATCACCACACCAAGAGTGTTAGGTTAGGAAAACGGGGAATATGTTGTGGCATGTGTGAGGCCGAGCTGGGACGACAACTGTTGCTCACACCGCGCTATTGCTATTAGCGAGATTTGTAGGGAATGTAGCAAAGCGAAGGAAAATATAACTGTAACTGTAAATAAGTAAACGGTAATAATGTTTGCGTCACGTTATGTGCTGCGATAAAGAAACAAAAAGAAGAAAAAAAACAGCCCCGGCATGCAGAGTAGAGTGAGGTAGTTTCGTACGTTTGCGTGTGTTGTAACAGGTAATCAACTGCAAACGGAAGTTTCACTGTTTTGCATCCCATGCACCCTCCATGGTAAGGCGGTTTGGGCCATTTGATCCGAACGTAGACAATCCAAAACCCCCCAGAAAGCACCAAGGAAGCATGGAAATAATGTTTAAGTGTAGTAGAACATTACAGCAATGTAATTGGCTTTAATTTACGCGTTCGTTTAGTTCCTTTTTTTGCAATAGAAATAAACAATTGCTGTAACAATGGAGTGGGTAGAATTTTTTCTAGATTTGATCTTAATTTGTTCCAAATTTCGCTTTATTAATTAATGTTGGCTTAAATACAACATTAGCAGGATGAAATTCAACGTTTTGGAGCTCGTAGAAATACGATTTTTGAACTTACGGGATTCACTTTAGTGACTACAGCGCTCCTAGCGGACTCTAGCAGATTAGAAAAAAGTTATAGAGCAGAGTTGAGTTCTTGCAGTTTGAAAAAAGCGTTAGTTTAAAATAAGCAGTTAGAGCTGTTTTTTCAGTGAGTTTTTCAGATCCTATAGATATGTTTGTTTCCGTATTAAAAATATCTTGTGCTTCAGATTATGAAAATAATCACACACAACACAAAAATCTAACAGGATTTTTAAGATTAACGACTAATCCATATTCCTATTTCCTACTTTTTAATGGATTTTTTAGATTGAATTTGGGATTATGCTGTGTTTTTTTATAACATCGCAACCCATCGCCATGCATTGTATAAAGGAAAGAACATATTTAAGCAAATGGTCGTCGTTCTCGATCTCAACAGTTGAAAGACGTCAAACATCATACTGGTGAATATGACGTACTTCAGATAGCGTACAATTATTATATAAAATTTCGGTAGCTCAAGAGCGGCTGCTGGGTGGCCCCCTCATAAAACACCCCCGGATCCGCTCGAGTTCCGATCTACATTCCCGTTTTTAATTTGCCTATCTCGTCTCATCTCGTGTTGAACGATAACCTTTTATCACACCTACAATTTGGTCATCGTCGTCTGATAACACGGTTGCTACTACCTCCTTCGCTTCGCTCCGCACACAAGTCACACATGTTAACAGCTGCATCCAATTGGGTGTTTCATTTCACTCTCCCCCCCCTCCCCCATACACACATACACACACACAGTCCGCTCAGGATATCCACGCAGTCCATCAAGGTACGAACGGTGGTAGTGGTGTGTGTCAATGACAACTGGCTACTTAATTAAAGTGATAATACAAAATATGAAGCTACCTTCGGGTGGGCACGAGCCTGCTCACCCCCATTATGAGACTACCGCGACCGTGTCACCAAGATCGGACACGGGGAAGTGGACAGGGTAGGGTGGGTTTGGTTGGTTTGCTGTTTGATTAAGTCTTTGCGTTCTTGGCCGTCCGAAGGTAATGGTACCCGTCTAAGCTGGCCACGCTCAGTCGTGCACTCATCGTTCTGCGGAACGGTTCCGTCGTCCCGGTCGAGGTTGCTCGAAACAGGTGTGCCGAAGGAGCAGTAGTGCGAAGCTACTAAGTGGGATCATTTGTGATCATTTGTAGGCTCCAGTAGAAGCTGAAACGGACCAGAAACTAAGGCTTTTGGTAAGTACCGCGTAGTGCGTGAAGTGAAATGGAGAAATTTATTTCCATAAATTGAGATACATATTTCAAATGATCAGTACTACTTAGTGTCTTGAAATGTACTACGCGTTAACTTAAAGACAGGGATATTGATAAAAGACTCGTCAAGTGCACAAGATTGCATCACACGCTACTTCAGAATCTGCACACGAAAAAAAAGACAATCTAAAGTGTCCACAAAACGTGTCCATTACGACCTGGTTTTTTGAATTGTATGTGGACCAAGATGACAACCATCGTAACCCTCCGGATGTCACGAGATCCTCCCGTCCCGTATGTCCACAGTGTTAGCAATGTTGTTGTATCACCCACTCCGAATGGCCACTTGTACTTGTTCGTCGTGCGCATGTGGATCAGTGTCAATTTTGTGTATTTTCACCCCCAGCTTTCATGTCGTAATAGTACTACACCAACCTATCCCCCCCCCTGTAAGTGCACGCGAGACCTAGATAAATGGGCGAAGGAGGAGGGCTGTACACATCGGGGTTGTACCTTTATGGTAGGTGTCTCTCGGGTCTGATAAGACTGAAAACTAATTTGCCAACTGTGGCTTGTGCTTGTGCTAGCTCACTCGGTCGGTTGTTTGCCAAGGGCCTCGCGTTGTCTGCTGTCGCCTTGGGCTAAGCGGCTTAGGAACCGCTGGACTGATCATCAGCCCCTCGTGGCTGTCCTGGATTGACGATGGCGACTGATAACACCTGGGAGGGGTTTGAGATGTTACCTTCATTCTCCCGTCATCCCGGTAGGTCAATCTTTGCACTAGCTGTGCCGATTGCAGCCTGCATGGCCGGATAATCATGGCAAGAAGTGAATCCTCTACCGCTCACGTCTGGCTAGCTCGCGCGGAGCTATAAATCTTGATGTCAGCCACGCGACATGCAGATGCCCGGAGTAAGCTGCTGGACAAGAATGTTACAATTCTGCGGGTATGGCTGTTTGTAGCACAGTGCCATCCAAGTATGCAACGCTCGTTATGACGTTCCGTGCTTTGAAGGTTACTTCCCGCTGATTGCTTCGGATGGGGAGGTACTTTTGGAGCAATCAAAACACCCCAAAATAGAGCAATACGCGCACGACATTACACATCAATCATAATCGACATAGGTCGGATCGTTTCAATTGCATGCCGGGCACCTACCTACAACACATTGGCAGCAATTAGCTCCGCCCGTCTATAAGTAGACGAACCGCACCGCACCGAGTTATTGCAGTTTTTGGCCGTAGACCCGCCGATTGCGGGGCCCTTTCGATTGGCAGTTTTTAATTGCGGAGCGGTGCGGGTTCTTCAAAATTACCCGTTATCGTAGCCCGAATACGTCAGAGAACACAAACAAGCATCCCAAACAAACATCGGAATGACTGAGTCGCCGTAGATGCACGCGATCGACTTTATCAGCGATTTGTACGGAAGATGATTGATGTCCTCGTGTCGCCGAAGACATTGCCAATTTGTCTTTCAGTGTTATAGACACAAGCTGTCACGGATGAGTTACGCTGAAGAAGAAAGAGCGTCGAGTATTTGCTTTTCCTGCTGATGGCTACGGTTCAACGTTGAAGCTCGCATGATCACTTTCGGGGTGCGCGAAAGCCTGGCAAGAACAAGTGTGGGTAGAACAACTGCTCCAACGCTCAGATGTCACGCTAATTATGCTAAGGAGAGCTGCTATCTTACCTATCTCAGGAACTAGCGGCAACGGAACTCGATTCTGCGCATTTGCCATCAAACAACGGATCAGCTGTTTTCAGAAGCGAGGGGGATTATTGCGCGTAGAACCATCCCTTTGACAGTAGAGTAGTAGTAGTGGTGCAAGGTCGGGCCAAATCGTTGCGTTTAGCAGGCTGTTGTTTTCATTTTTTGCGGGAATTTGGAACCTAAAAAACAACAACAAAGTCCTAAATCAATACTCTAAAAACAACAATTTTGGTCACCTGTTTGGGGGAAAATCACGATCATCAAAGGAAAAAAAAAACGATACACCAACGAAAACAAACCAGAAGCAAATACACGCTCACCAACACCAAAACACGCATTGAGGGAAACACACTGCTGCAGCAGAGGGAAAAATCCGGAGCGGAACTGAGTGAGAAAATCTCCCCCAAAGATACAATGGCACCGTGAGAGAGAGAGAGAGAGAACGAATGAAAGAGCGTGAGAGTGAGAGAGCGTGTCAGCTGTCAAAACGGAGGTTTGTTGCCTGCCGTCTGCTGGCTGTTTGCTATTGCTGGCAGAGGAAAAACACCGACGATTTCCCATCCAAGAATATTGGCCCCATTGCGCACAACCGGGACGGCGCGTCTAGCGCTTGGGAGAGCTGTTCTCGCTCGCTCGCGCACTTTTCCATAGCGCTTCGTCGCTCCGTTTAGCAGAAAACATTCTACCAAACAGTAGTTGGTGGTGGGTCGTGGTGGCTTGGTGGAAAATGGAAGGAAAAATCTATTCCCCCTGCTTCGGCTAGCGAGTCGGGAAACAGCGAGTCGGTGCTGGTGGTCTCGCTCTGCGTGTGCCGCGGTCGGGTGGTCGGCGTTGGGCGACAAAACGTCATCCGGCTCATTCCAGTCGGTGAGCTAAGCAATGGCGGCCACGTCAACCGTCGTCGTTCCCGGTCAGCTACTACCAGTACGGTGCGGTAACAGCAGCAGAAGTAGCAGCAGCAGCAGCATCCACGGTGTCCCTGCGAGAACCGTCAACTGTGTCGTCGGTCGTGTCGGTGCCCAACTTCGTCGGAAAGCGCACGCCAGCAGCAGACGACCGGCTGGAGTGGCCAGCAGTGCCGTACCCTATCGGCGGTCGATACTGGGGCTGGCTGCCCGTTGCCACCATCACTGAGTGACACTGTGTGTTTTGATCGTTTATTGGGAGTTTATTACAGACAGCTTTTGCTTCACTGCTGTTTGCACAACGTTTGTCCAATTTCGGACGAAGCAGGCGGTGCAACACCACTGAACAACGCTTCCCACCGCCAATCTCCCGTAGCGCGCTGCACGACAAGAGAGTGTGCGTGTGTGTGTTTGTGTGTGTTTGTGTGAACAAAAACTATCGATTTATTGCGCCAGGCATTCGGATCGCAAAATAGTAGCCGATGTTTACAACGCAAATTGAAAGCGCCACCCCTCGGCAGCGTTGAAGGCAGGCGGTGAGAGTGACAACAGGCAGAGCATCAACACAAAAATGGCCACAAAGACAACGTGAGCGCTAGTTTTCCGTTCTCGAACAGCGTGTATTACGGTCTCCCTTCCAGCCCAAAGGGACAGCACTCGGGGTCACACTCATGTGAAGCAGCTACTGCGATGCTATCCGTGCGTTTTGTGACAAATTTTGCGGTGCAATAGAGAAAAAAAACAGGCTGTTTTCCTCGCTCAAAAAGGGTAAGTTTTCCACCTCCCTCTCTGTCTCTATCTCTCTCTCTCTCTCTCTCGCTCCATTTTCCACCTCTGCTGTGAACGCAGCGAAAACGGAGGAAAGCGTGCATTGTGCTGTCGTGTCTGTGTGCCTGTGGGGAAAGAAAATTTTAGTCACGTTACATAAGTGTGTGCATACCACCCCCCACTCCCTCTGGAGGGTGCAAGGGCAAGGGCTGAGAGTGAGCTGGTGGCCACTCCATCGGCAAGTGCAATCGAAATGTCGTGCCCCTTGGGTTCAGGCATTGGAAAATCAGAACAAAATGAAAACGGAGAAATTGGCTCCCAAGCTCGTAGCAGCAGCAACAGCAACAGTGTGCTGGTGTGTGAGTGGTTCGGTGTCGTTGTTATAAAGTGTTGTGTGTTTGTTTTTTTTTCTTTCGTTTGTTGTCCCAATAGAACGATTGTGCTCTAAGTGTGTGTGTGTGTGTGTGTGCTGCTGGTGTGTGATGTTTACAGCAGAATATGGTTTTGTTCAATTCTCTTTTTTTGTGATTTTTGTGTGATTTTTGTTCTTTTTCCAATTTCCCTTCGAGGGGGGCCTCGTTCAAGGTTTGACGTTTCCCAAAAAGCCCGCAGAAATGGCAGGTGTGTGTGTGTATGTGCGCAGTGTTATCGTTTTGCATCGCAGTGGGCCATGCATTATCTAAGCGGTGCTCGATAAACACAATCAATAGGCTGTGGCTCTCTCTCTCTCTCGCGTGTGCTTGTTGTTTGTACTTTATACTTTCTCCGGATGAAAGTGTTTATTTGTGTGTGTTTGTATTTATTTTTACAGTGATTTAGTGTAGCCAAAATCGGTAAAAAAAACCAAACAAATAGCCAACACGATGAAGCTGTGCAGTGTTTTCTCCAATGCCTTTCCATTTCCCAGCCATACAACAACGAACGGCGGTGGTTTAGAGCGACAGAAAATTCCCAAAACACGTCTGGTCGGGCGTCTGGTACAGGTACAGGGAAGGGAAAAGCAAAGGGAACTATCGCGCAGAACGCATAACCACACAGCACACATTGGCAATGCATCCCGCCGCAGCATGCGCCTTCGGGTGCGTGTACTGCCAAGAGCCACCTGGCGGCTCCTTCGCCCTGCGTACCACATACACACACACACGAACGCTTGGGCTGTCGCGCTTGCTGTTGTTGCTGCTGTGCGGCATTTGTTGTGAAGGTTATGTAATTTTTAACCTTCAAATTTCCATCCCCGCACAATCACACACAGAGGGGCGCGCGCGCTCGGACGGGCGGGACGACCCACACACGCCAAAAAGGTCCTTGTCCTTGGAGTCTCCTACCCGGGGCCGCAGCCGCCGCCGGGGACAGTCGTCGCGTTGACAACCTGCCAACTTGGAAGCTGTTTTTTTT